>NW_022196912.1:42335528-42348098 GCF_008632895.1 Mastomys coucha
CTCTCTCTCTCTCTCTCTCTCTCTCTCTCTCTCTCTCTCTCAATCTGGGGCTTGCTGTTGTCTCTACAAGACCTAGCACTAGTTGAAGGCAGGTGACAGAGAATGTGTACATTTATCAGCTAAGTGGAACAGCTTTATGAAGATCCTTACAGCACGACACTATCCATTTTATCTTTCAGAAAACACAAGTACAAAACCAAGCAATGTGTATCTGTAATCTAAGTACTAAAGAGGCTGAGTCAGGTGGATTGCAAATTTGACCTCAGCCTGAGTTACAGAGTAGTGAGTTTGAAATCTGCCCAGGCAACTTAGCAGGGCCTTCTCTTCAAAGGAAAGACATGATCATGTGATTGCTTAGGTGAGCACCAAAGCAGAGGGTGAAGGAGTCTACTTAGAGCCAGACCTCAGCTATGTAGCCTCTATTTACAAGTCGCTATTGATGGGGAGATATTCCAACAGCTCACATTGTCTGAGATGCTATTGCTGGAAGTATGAAGCATCTTTGTTCTCACTGCTGCTACTTTCCAAGCTGAGGCTGGATGACAAGAATTCTAAGATTCCAACAAAAATGATAGTACTGATAGAGGGACCAGTGCTAGAGAGGATGATGTTCTGTATATTAGCCAGTATTTGCATCTTCCTAAGGCTCTGGCCATGGCTAGGAAGTTCAGCTACTTAACTTCTGTTCCTTTGTTAATTATGTTTTCTCTGAAATTGGGTTGACATACACTAGGTCATATAATGGGACAAATCATTCTCATTTCTACTGGCCTGATTTCTACCCTTTCATTAGCATGTCATGGTCACTATTCTCTGAAATGAAAAGGAAACCTTCTTTGTAGCTATGTCTAGCAGGACTTGACACAACCTTGCAAATAAGGTAACAATTCTCTTTCTTCATAGAACCTCACATACACATGTGCATGTGTATCCCACTACCTTCAGGGAAGAACATTTTTCTTAGAGCCACTTGACTTCATCTCTGATGGCCCAGCCTCTGGAAGTCACCAGAATCAAAGAGGCTCAGTAAGTTGCAACAAGACACAAAGAAGAACAAGACAGTCACATTGGAGGAAGCAGGGTGATTGTAGTCATGTTAATGATTTTATGCTTCTTGAATATATATGCTACATGACTTTTCTTTCAGTGACCATGTTCAAAGGTTCATCCATAATGAATAACTAAGTCCTTAATAAAGCAAGACAAATGTCATGCTTCCTCTGTTTGCAATTCCAAGTCATTATTCACGCTGAATGAGGCACTATTGACCTGTAGAAACAAAATGGTAACATTAGATGGGTGACTTTAGTGCACAGTCATTTATGACAAAGAATATTTGTTCAGTGATTGCTATTAAGAACTCAAGATAGAAAGCAAACTCAAGCTAAGAGAGTTAACATGTGTCAGGACCCACCTTGAGAATGAACAGAGTTTATATGTCTGCCAACTTCTTGAAGAAACCCATCTGTCATCATCTGTCCAAATAAGGGACCCACGGCAGAACAAAGTGAGGATTTCTCCCAATCTAACTTGGTAAACCAATTAGTTTACTGGGATTCCTTCTAATAGCATGGTGAGGGGGTATGTACAGAAGCATGGGTGACCTTGAAACAGCTACACTACCAAAATGTCTCACCCTAGAATGGATGATGGCCCTCCCCCCAACAGGTGCATATATGGAGTCTCTTCTTTAGTTAACCCTCCACAGCACTGTATCCTCTACCACCTGTCAAGATTATGAAAGATGTGTGCTAGACAGAATCACTTATACCAGGGAAGGAGTAGCTGGAATCTCACTCAGACGAGGGTCTGGGGAATCTCTCCACCAACTCCTTTTATGGAAGAACATCAGTCACCCAGATCTTGCAAATAGCAATGGTTGCTTTGATGAGGACAGTAATGGCTGTTAAGCTAGAAGGACAAATTGATACAACAGTGGCTCTGCCTACCTATAAGAGGGGATCTTCACTAGATGACGTTTAAGCTCCACCTCTTTCTGTAATTTCTGTTTGTTTGCTTGCTTTAGAGGTAGTTTCCTTCTATATAACTAAGATTGGCTAGAAACCCACAGTAATCTGCACCACTTGCCCCACCACCTCATTCCCTCAAGTGCTGGGATTGTAGGCATGAATCATTGTTTGGCTGTGTACTGTTTTGAGTCCATTTCTATTGGCTAATGAAGGATTTTGTATACTTCTGGGCAGTGAATTTGATAGTTATTACTAGACAACTGCTTCTGATCTGGGAAAAGCTGATAATTGCTAATATTTCAGTCTCCAATGTTTTCTTAAAGGAAAGTGTAAACAAAATAACAATATCCTTTGACAATATTTTGATGTACAAAGCTTATATACCAATAATAAGGCTTTATGTTCAAGAGATAGTTATTTTCTCTTCTTTTGAAATTATAACCAGATACAACATAAACCCAAACAACATTTTGTGGAATAAGAGTCTCCCTGAGCTTAAGGATATTCATACATGATTATATATATAAAATTCTGTTAAAAGAGTCTTCAAGTTGGGCCGGTAATTGGTTAGCCATATTTTCAGTTTCTGCTCTATCACTCTGTCTACATTTCTTTTAGACAGGACAAATTTTGGGTCGAAAGTTTTGTAGGTGGGTTGGGGTCCTTTTCTCTCCACTGGGGATCCTGCCTGGCTATAGGAGGTGGCCTCTTTGGGTTCCATGTCCCCATTGTTAGTCATCTCAGGTAAGTTCACCCCTATTGACTACTGGAAGACTTCCTCAGACCCCTCTGGGACTTCCTGGAGATTATTCCCACCCCTTCTCCTGTTAGCTGCAAATTTACATTCATTTTCCTGGCCTTCAGGGCCTCTTTCCAGTCTCTTCCCACACCTGAATCCTCCCACCTATTCCCTTGTTACCCTTCCACTCAGAGCCCTCCCTCCCTGCCTACCAGGACTAATTTGTTGTTCATCTTTCTAAGTGAGATTCAAGCATCCTTGTTTGTGCCTTCCTTCGTGTTTAACTTCTTTGGGTCTGTGGGGGTATATCATGGGTATTCTGTACTTTATGGATAATATCCACTTATCAGTGAGGACATACCATCATGTCCTTTTTTGTCTGAGTTACCTCACCCAGGATATTTTCTAGTTCCATCCATTTGTCTACAAAATTCACGATGTCCTTGTTTTTAATAGCTGAATAGCATTCCATTGTGCAAATGAACCACATTTTCTGTATCTGTTCTTCAGCTGAGGGACATCTGCGTTGTTTCCAGTTTTTGTCTATTATGAATAAGACTGGTACTTGAGACCCATACTGTGGGCAAGCACCAATCTCTGACACTATTAAGGACACTGTTATGTTTACAGACAGGAACCCTCTGAGACAGCATAACTGTCCTCTGAGAGGCTCTCCCCAGCAGCTGACTGACACAGATGCAGAAACCCACAGCCAAACACTGTAAAGAGGTTGGGGGCAGTATGGAAGAGTTGGGGGAAGGATTAAAGGCCCTGAAGAGCCTAAAGGAAGACCAACAGTGCCAACTAACTTGCACCCCTTGGGGTTCTCAGAGACTGAGCCACCAACCAAAGAGCATACACAAGCTGGACCAAGGTCCCTGTACATATGTAACAGAGGGATGCCTTGTCCTGCCTCAGTGGGAAAGGATGCACCTAATCCTGCAAAGACTTGATGTGCTAAGGTAGGATGGATGGGGTGGCTGGGGAAACACTCTCTCATAACAGAAGGGAAGGGGTGGAGGGTGGGAGTCTGTGAGAAGAGGGATCAGGAAGGGGGCAGTTTGGGTTGTAAATAAATAAATGAATGAATAAAGTTTTAAGAAGAGACTCTTCAAATTAAGAAAGCTAGGCTTAGAGTGCAACTGACAACCCATAACTCTATATAGGTGTTGGGGTTCCTGAGCCTCTTGAATCTGACACTGAGTATCGTCAAGAGCCAGGATCCTTCTTCTAGCTCTGACACTGGCTAGGTGGACTATTGTGCACAAATGCCTCTGTGCTTTGATGTGTTCATTTTATTATTGTTTTTGTTTTGTTTTGTTTTGTTTTAAGATACTATTCAGGTGCCGAGGAGATGGCTTAGTGGGTAAATGCTGCTTGATATTCAGTTTCCTAGATTCCATGTAAAGTTGGGTGTGGGAGTAATCTTAGCACTTCTACTGCTTGTGCAAAACTAGGAAGAAGGGAAGAAATGCAAGACAGAAGGGAGGGAGGGAAGTTGAGTGTAACTCCTTCCTTTCAAGCTGAGGCTTTCTACTCCTCTGCTCTTTGAGCTAAAAATGCTCTGATCAGAGAACTTCCCTAAGTGATAAACTGTGATATACAAATGATATCCACCCTGTCGATAGCTCTCTACCCTGCTTGTCTGACTCACTCCAGATTTTACCCAGATACACTACACTTTTATGGATGCTCAGTAATCTGAATACAACATGAGCCAGTGAGGCTTTAACAAAAGTGGTATGAAGGTCTGGCTAGCCAGAAACTCAGAGATGTACCAGGAAGAGCTGGAGTGGCACAAAACACACTACACGCTTGACAGGATGTGCATTTCTAAGAACTGTATGTGATAGATTTTTGCATCTTCCTAGGAGATAGGAAAAGCCTCTAAGTCTGTGAAGTTCAGGGTGTGGAAGCAGAAGCTTTGGTTTTCTGCACGCTTTGAGATGATACCCACACATAAAAGTCTTTAGGCTCAGGCAGGGCTACACTCACATGGGCTGCAATTCAGATCCTAGACTCTTATTTTTAAAAGGTTTTGCATGAGCTCAGGGTGTAAAGTGGCAACTTCATTCAGCTCAACTGGAAATCCTTCGAGATGACACTGATAGATTCTTTTCCTGTGACCTTGGCTGACTTGAATGGCCCCATGTGGTCACTCTGCCTCTGGAAGAAAAGGGAGCCATTGGAGACAGGAAAGAGATCAGCATGTTCCCAAAACAATAAGCTCTCCTGGACAGGACAGGATCCTTAGGGCAGAGTTTCTATGTTCACTTTTAATGGTATTGTTTTTGCTTTTATTTAATGATGTCCCCCCAAACACACATTCAAGTTAAAAACTTAAAAGTCAACACTAAAGATCTACAAGAAAGCAAGGGGGAAAGACGGCAAGATTTTTATTTATTTGTTATTTGTTGAGTGTGTTTGTGTGGTATGTATACAAGTACGTGTGTGTGTGTGTGGGTCTGTGTGTGTCTGTGTGTGTATGTGTGTGTGTGTGTGTGGGTCTGTGTGTGTCTGTGTGTGTGTGTGCCTGTGTGTGTATGTGTGTGTTCGTGTTTATAGTATATGCCTGCTTGTGGTACATGGTCAGTGTGTACATGCAGACCAGGGATGGATGTTGGGAACCTTCCTAGATCTCTCTTGGCCATGTTTCTTGTGGTATGGTACATGTTCAGTGTGTATATGCAGACCAGAGATGGATGTTGGGAACCTTCCTAGATCACTCTTGGCCATGTTTCTCGCTGAATCTGAAGGCATCTGATTCACTTGTTCCACTGGCCAGCTCATACCAGAGGTCTTTTGCTACCTCCCTCTCCAGATTGCAGGTAGGTACTGTGTTTGCCTGGCTTTGTATGTGGGTGCTGTGTGTGTGTGAACTCTGATTACACACTCATGGGACAAATACTATCTACTGACCACCTGTCTTGCCCCAAGATCTTATTTATTTAATCTATTCTGCTAAGTGTATTACTATACAGATCATGTGTCTTGATGACATAAAATAATGTTTAGTTATTGAAGAAAAAAATCAAGTGGAAATTAAGACACATATATTAGTGAATGTAAAATAGTCCAGAAAGTCTGTAAGATCTGCATACACCTGGGTGTTCTGCAAGACTGCAGTCATTTATGTCAGTCAGTGGCTGAATAAGAAAGCTTTGAAAAGAGGTGACATGTGCCTGGAGTTGAAATACAAGCAGGTGCTGCAAGCCTGATAAAAAAAAATTACAGGCATTTTTTTAATTGTAAAATTCACCTGTGTGCAGGCAAAGACAGAATGCAGTGCACATCACACACATGGAAGGAAAGGTGCATGTCCCCACTGAGGTCAGAGTAGGGGCTGTTCCCACTGCTAATGCTAAGCATTAGTGCATGGATTTGACCTTTAAAACTAGGGTGAATGGGACAGTGGAATGGCCTACTCACATTCACTCAAGCAATGGTTTCTAAGAGAGGTGCTTACAGAAGGTAGGTTACAGAGAAGAGGCAGGAAGCTATGTTCTAGTTCAGTATATGTTATATGTTCTAGTTCAGTATATGTGAACATGTATACACATACTGAATATACATAGTGGTAAGGGAGGGTAAGTAACCATAGGTGATGCTCAGAAGCATAGAGGAGTATACAGTATATTCTGCAAATCCCCGCTGACCCTGACAATTATGGTCAAAAAGGAGTATATACATGGAGGTATCCATCTGCTGCCAGCATGATCTCTCATTGTGACCATACTTTTAGATAGGAGGTGAACATTTCCTCCTCCCTCACAGGTCTTCTGGATCCGGCGGTAGAGTCTGGCCTTGGGCTCTTGACTGTATTGCTATTAGACTCTGACTCACAACATGATGGTGTTCTGTCCAGACATGTTTTCTGACCCTATTCTTGATGCATGAGCTCTCCTGTATAAACACTTCCAATGGTACTATGCTCTTAGTCCTGCCTGGCTCAGCCAAGAAAACATGGAGTCCAGTGGTATATCTGAGACTAGTTTTTTGATGGAATTTGTGGTCTTTGTCATGCTTCATCTGGGAACTTGGAGACTTGGTGATTTACCTTCCCAACTTATTTGCACAGCCACGTGGATGCTTGGCATTGAACAGCCAAGCCTTATTGGGCTCCAGAATTCTCTTCTGTGTTTGCATCGCATCCCCATGTCACAAGCTCCAATTTCCACTTGAAGTTTCCATCACAGTGGTTCCTCTCACTGCCCTCTACCTAGAATCTCTGTCACTCACACTTAAGTCTTAGTACACACTACCACTGTCAGTATCTGCTGCAATTTTTATCCCATCACGGACAGCTGTGACTATCTTTTCATTACCAAACTCTCTTGAACTTCTCAGAACACCGGCAGAATTATTTTCACTGCTCTAATTCAAAGCACTTGGAAAATAGATGCCTCTAGAATTAGGGCTTGAATTAGTAGCCTGAAGCCAACAGTTCAAATGCTCCTGTTTCAAGGTGACCCCTCTCTGTCTGGCTATTGTGCAAGTTTCTTTAGTTCCTTTAGAGTTAAAGTTTATGTTTTACTGCATTGTGTTTGTGTTGTATGGTACTTAATTTTTTATAGCATTTGGCATAATGTACGTTTTTCTCTACTCATTCTATTTTCTAGTTCTTTGACCATCTACAAGTAATGATGCCTCCCACCTTAGGATGTCAAGATGATGGAGGGGAGCGATGCTTTAGGAGCCTTGAGTAGGTGTTAGGTCTCCTGGGACCCCATCTACGTGGGCTTGGAAAGGTAACCTACTAAAGAGGTGTTCGTTGGGGGGAAGGCATGGTGATTATGGGACTTAAACCTTTTTGAATCCCAAGGAAATTTGCCATAATCAAGAGAGGACAAAGTCTGGAGCGATAGAACGGCATTTCTCACACAGCTCTGGATTCCTAGGGACTCTGGATGCTATTGGGTTCTGAGAACCTGGGAATCTAGGAATAAGATAATTTTCAGAAACAGGATCAGCCCACCTCCCCTCCTGTCTGCCCCTCTACACCCTTGAGGCTGATAAAGCATACAGGGTTTCCTGTCCCTATGCTCCTGATTCTATGGTGTTTGGCCTCACCTTAGATGTGAAGCAATAACTAGCCAACCTTAGAATGAATCCTCTGCAACTCAGAGTCAGAAGTGGATTTTCATTTCTCTCTGTCACAGTGGTACTGTTATGGAGACCTGAGTAACACAAAGATTGTCTCAAGAGATCAAGAGAGCATTTGAAAGAGTTCAGCACACACTCATACTTCCTTCAGATGGAGACAAGAATTCCTTGTGAGTGACAATCTTTAAGCAGAATCTTTCTTAACAGAGAAAGATTGATGCTTACACAGCCCTTAATATAAGGCATGCAACAAAGATTTCTTTTCTATTTATAGTCAAGATTTTGATAGAGATTCTATGGAATTCAATAAAGCCAAACACCAAGGAAAAGAAGAAAGCTGTGTTTATTACAGACTGTATGTTAATGCATGGGGAAATCTGAAAGAAGATATTTTAAAAGTTACTAGAACCAATAAATTTACTGACTACTGTCACAGTTTGCAATAATCACTCTACGGTGTGTATTGTATTTGCATAAAGTATTTGCATAAAATACTAAAGATTATACCCTAAACTCTACTACAACAAGTAGATGAATTTGCCAATTCATAGGATGCAAAATCATTATATAAAGTAAATTACATGTCTACATACTAGCAATGAAATATAAGGAAATAAATTTTATTCACAATAAAAGCCCTAAGAATAAACACCAAGAATATGTTTAACAGAAGAAGTTACATACAGTAAGATTTATATGCTGAAAGGCACTAAGTATTTCTCAGAGAATCTAAGAAGATATAAATTAAGATTCAATGTCAGAGTTTACAAATTTCCACTAACTGATCTTCAGAGTCAAGGTGATTCTTGAGAAAATTGTAGCCAAATTTTCATATGAGAATTTACAAGCTATTTACAATATTTATGTAGAGGTGAAAATCACTGTAAATGATATAAAATTGTGAAAAAATAAGATTAGAGAATTTTCCTATGTATATTCATAATGATAATTTCTAATGATCAAAACCCTGTCAGTGTTACCTGCTTAAGGGCAGACACACATAACAAAGAAGTGCAATAAAAATGTGGAAATCAGGTCTCAAGGCAGCTAATGTGAAAAGGATGGTCCTTCAAACACAAGATGCTAAACACAAACATAACCAAGTTAAAATACACACTAAGAATTGTCCCTCAGATAGTACATAGTCTCTACACCAAACAGACATAGGCTCAAGGATTAGAATGGAGAATACAATTCATCTAAAAGCAAATGGGGCTACTTATTTTTTGTCAGTGTTGGATAAGACAAAGAGACCTTAGATATGATATCAATAAGCATAATGAAATTGATTAATGAGATAAATAAATATGAAAGTCTTGTACTCTGAAGTGGCAAGTCAAGCCACAGGTTGGAAGTAGATATTTATCCTAAAGGACTTCCATTCCTTTGTTTGTGATAGTATCACATTTTGTGTCCCTGACTGGACTAGGCCTTGGTAACTTGACTAGTCTGGCCTTGAATTCACAGAGCTCTACCTGCCTTGGCCTCCTTAGTGCTGGGATTAAAGGTGTAAGTTTTCACACCCATCTGTCATAAAAGAAGTCTATTTTATTAAGCTATGAGTGACTGACAAAGGCTTGATAGAGCTTCTCTTCTATCAATGAACTTGGTGTCTGACATGCAGTGGTCCCTGAAAGACATATATTAAAGAAACAGTATCAAGATAGCTTAGATATTCACATCAAATTAAGAAAGATACTGGGTGTACCTGGGACACATGTTAAAGTTGGCTCTTTTAGCTGAGTTTATTTTATAATTCTCACAAAGCCCTTTGAGATGGGATTGCCTTTACAGGGCAAAAGCGTTCCCTGGTGAAGGTCTGAGATTCTGATCAGTGACACGCCCTGTGAGACAGTGTCATTGCATCTGGATGCTGAACCTAATGGAATGATCGATCCTCCTGGGCTTTCCAAACATCATGCATCCACAGGACCTGGTTCCCCCTACCACTCCTCCCATCTCACTATGGAGGGTTGAGATATCCACACATGCATCTGGCCTTTTTCATGGGCTCTGAGGATCAAATTCAAGTTGTCAGGTTTGCATAGCAAGTGCTTTTACCAGCTTAGCCATTTCGCCAGCCCTCCACCTTATTAGATGAATGTGGAGCTTGTTATTTCAACTAGAGTGTCTCTAGGGTTTCCTAATCTACCCCAGCTCTGGGGGTTCTGATGCACTCAATGGCACCCAGTTTTTATGTAGGTGCTGGGAATCCAACTTATGGATCACATAATATTAGAAGGATTCAAGTGTGTCTAGCCCATGCACCACAGTTCTCATGTCCCCAGAATAAAATGTAATCCAACATAAAGCCATAAGCTAACTTAGAACACAGTGACTTGGTTCGTCTGTAAGTTTTGTTGAATTTTCTCTTTGTAACTCAAATTCTCAAGGGTAAACTTTACAAGTATCAGTGTCATGTCACAATGATAAATCCACAGGTTGGATTTACCGGGTACGAGAGCGAGGTGAGGGGCCTGAGCGGAGCTGGGAGAAGAGGAAGTAGAGGTACTCTGAACGACATGCAACATATATTAATGCATGTGTGACCTGATCCCACAGAACACAGTACCCTGTACAATGAAAATGTATAAAATAATAAAGAGAAAGCATAGACCAAGAAGAGTGGAGGGAATAGAGCTGGGCCTAAGAAACCTTGTTTTCCAAAGTACTTAGCATTGAAAGCTTCACTCAGATGCCTGCCAGGAAGCCCTACCCAGAGAGCTGCACGCCTCCACAGCTTTCTAGGAGGTGCTGCGGGGAATTGCTGGCCTGTGACTGGCTTATGAAAAAAGCATTCATCACGTGACACAGAAGGTTAAGTTCATCACTAAGCGTCTCCCTTTTCCCCTTCCATACCCTCCTGGGCTTTGTTTTATGTTACAGACAGATGGTGCTGAGGAATTCAGGTGTTCGCTGATGGCATTTGATTTTCCTTGATTTTTTTTCCTGTGCACATTAAATCCAGTAGTAAATCACTCCTGTTTCCTAGCCTCAGAGCCTTGTTGGCTCCCCAGTGCCTGAACCAAATATTTGATCCTTCAACCATAATCGCACTTCCTGCTCCGCCTCCGACTGCTGCCCTTCATGATGGCACCATCTGTTAAACTGATGTGGGGAGGAAATGAGGACCAGTTTCATGAAGGTTGCAACTGATTGGTTATCAAGTGGTATCTAATTAGTTCGTCCCTGATTGTCATATAATTAAAGATATCTATCACATCCCAAGCTCCACACCAGCACATGGAAGGATTTTTCTTTGTCAAAAGTCAGCAAGGGCAGAGATTCATGTGGGCAGGCAGCTCTGCCTGGGCGAAGCCAGCTGGGTTCCCAGGGCTGTAGTTTCTGACTGTTGGAGGTGGTTCCTCTTCAGAGCTTTGCATAAAGCCACTCCTTACACTTATTCTGAAGCAAGGTGGAAAGTGGGTGAAGACTGTGGTGCGTGCTGCTTTTCTACCTGGTCTGTGCCCTCTGCACAGAGGTTAACTGAGAGGTGTTGCAGAGAGACAAGCTGTTCCCTGACCTTGTGGGAAGACAAGAGAGGGTGGAGATTGGGAACAGGAGGCTCCTTTGCTCCTCTAGAGTGTCCTCAAAGCTAAGAGGATACTGAGGACAATGACAGCTGTCAATCTAACAAGAAACACTCCCCACCATTGCAGTCCCTGAAGCCAGGCATCAGGTAACTCATTCAAATAAAATATAACACATGCTGTGTATTCCATATGATGATTTAATTGTGATGGTTTGAAAGAAAGTGGCCCCCATAGGCCCATAAGGAGTTGGCACTATTAGGAAGTATGGCCTTGGAGTAAGTGTGACCATGTTGGAAGAGGTCTAAGAAGTCCAAGCCAGTTCACTTCCTGCTGCTTGCAAATCAAGATGTAGAATCCTCAGCTCCTTCTCCAGCACCATGTTTTGCCTGCACGCTGCCAGCCATGAAAATAATGGACTAAACTTCTGAAACTGTAAGCCAGCCCCCAATTAAATGTTGTTCTTTATGAGAGTTGTCTTGGTCATGGTGTCCCTTCACAGCAATAACTAAGACCATCATAATGGTTACTGAAGAGGCTAGCACAGCCCTGGTGTATGGAGAAATTGAGGATGAAGGGCACAGGGTTTGACTGATGTGGTGACTACTGCAGGAGCTTAAGAAGCTTCTGCCTCGAACAGCTTGCTGGCTGCTGTTCATGAGCCCGTTTGTTTTATGAAGTTAGCATTCCCTAGTGGAACAGAACTGACAGAATGAATATGTGCATTACAAAGCAGATTCATTATAGTGGCTTCTAAGATTCAGGTTGGGTGATGTAACAATGGCTGTCTGCACACTGGAGAGACTGAGGCTGAGAACTACTGGTGGCTCATCCCATGAGGCTGGATGTCTCAGCAGCATCAATTTGGAGCTGAAGGCCTGGAGGATTCCTGGAGAGAAACCTGTCTTCAGTCCATCCTGGAAGGCTGACGAAGCTGGGTCAATGGAGGATGGCGAGAACAGCAAGCACAGCTACAGACTAGATGCATTCCTTAGCAGGAAGTGAAGGCAAGTGGGCAGAGATGTGAGACCTTTCCTTTGCACCTCCTTGTGAGCTACTTCAGGAAGGTGCTGATTACTGTTGGGTAGAGCCTTCCTCCCTCAGTTAGTGTTTTCTGAAAGAACTCTCTCAGTCTGGCCCAGTTGATTCTATATCCAGTCAAACTGACAACCAAGATTACCAATTACACACACACACACACACACACACACACAGAGAGAGAGAGAGA
>NW_022196912.1:42348108-42384064 GCF_008632895.1 Mastomys coucha
GAGAGAGAGAGAGAGAGAGAGAGAGAGAGAGGGAGAGAGCAAGCTGAAAAAAATAAGGATGGATAGGCTAAAGATAAGAAATTTTTTCTGAAGTATTTTAAGAACTCTATTTTCAGGTTTCCTAGGAATTAAATCTCAGAATCATATCTCTTATCCAAAGACTTTCTACAAATAAGACATTTATATAAAATAAACTTGCTTTCTTTTCTACATATGAATATCAAGGAGAAAATTACCTGATACTTGGTGGACATGTGTGTGAAATGTATATGGAACAATGTGTCCATTTATACACGTTTAGTCCTGTGAGGGCTCTGAGCACGGCACTGACTGTTCAGTACTGTCCATCCATTTCAAACAAAGGATGCTCAGCAATTGTGAGTCCGTTCCACTTTCCATGTTTCCAGGCAAGGTAGGGTGGTTTGGACCATTCGTGGATCAACTTTCCTTCTAGTAGTAAAGCCAGGCTGGCTTCAGGGTCATTGTCAGGACACCAATGCTAAGTCATAGTAACACAGGTGGGCTTTTCTGAGCCCTAGGGCAGTATAGCCCTAGGACTTAGTTCTTGGAAATGGCAAAACTTTTGGAAATTATTTGGAGTTCCACTCCAAAGAGTCAGAGACACAAAAGAGGACTGGATTCTTGACCTAGGACAGTGCTCTGATGAGAGAAAAATCTCTCCACCAGAAAAGGCTTGTACTTCAAAACTAAGCCTCTTATTATGGTAAATGGTAAAAGAAGAATTATATGGTTCTAGGATGAGTTTCTGGCCACTCTTTGATGCTGCTCAGGATCCTAGCTGGAAGCAGAGTGTAGCTTGTCTCCTCTCTACTACAGGAAAAGACAGCTACCACCTATGTGGTTGAAGCAGGCATACAACCACACCGTGATGGGTCTACACTGACCCAGATTAGGAGGCTGGGCTCTTGCCCATTTATGAAGAGGAGGCCCAGAGAGAGAGCTATCCCCAGTATGACTGCACTTGGCTATGACTAGAGTTATTTTTGGTGATGCAATCAGAGCCTTTACAAGCCGAAGGCTCTGCACTTCTGGGCAACTCTCTTCTGCTATGGCACCCTTGACTTTGTAAGAATTTTGGCTAAGAACAGTATAAGGGCAATGGTATGCTGGGCCCTTGGTAGCCAGCTGCCTACTCATTAGCTCTTACAAAAATTGCTTCTGTAGACTGTGGTGGCACTCCTTTATATTCGTGTTATTTTTTCTACTTTTCTGAGAATGCTCATGCTTCATGCTGTTGCAAGGGATGCCTATAGTAAAGTGTTGGTTATACTCCTAACATGGATCTTCCTTTATGAGTTGGCCTATGCAGCCTCTGTGGTTTCTGCTTCAAAGATGCTGGGTTCAGTGCTTTGGCTCCTGTCTCTTCATATGCAGGAGGATGTGACAGAGATGAGAAAAGTATCAAATGCCCACACAGGTGCAGAATGATGCATGGAACTTTGGCCCTAGACACAGAAGCTCCTATGCACATGGAAAACCTAAAATATACACAGACCACAGATGTCAGTGGCCCAGGACCTGAAAGTGAAGCTGAATTCTTCAAAGGCAGGGAGATATAGGTGACTCCCTCTGCAACCCATGCTCTAAAAGATAGTATTTTGGTGTACTACCATCTCTCTCCAATGGAGCAGCCAAGGCTGCAATTCTGGGGACCAGAGGCCATTGTTAAGTTGCAGATTTACTGGTTTATCACCAATATTTTGCATTATTTTTATAAATTATATTTCATGGTTAAGACACAAGTGTAACATTGGCTTGGGTTTGGATATATGGAGTATGTAGCTCTCATTTCTTAATATCATTGAATTCAGGAAATGCAGTGTCTCCAGCTTTATTTTGTTTTGATTGCCTTCATTTTTATGGTCTTTTCTAGTTTCTTGTATATCTTAGAATTGCTATTTGTATTTATATGAACAATACTCCTAGATTTTGAAAAGACTGATTTATTTCCTTTTGCTTTACGTGTGTATTTTGCCCACATGTCTGTCTGTGTACCTGTGGATTAAGTGGCTATGGAATCCAGAAATGTACATTGGATCTATTGGAACTGGAGTTATAGAGGGTTGTGATCCTCCACATGGGGGCTCAGAGTACAAAATCTGGGTCCTCTGGAAGAAGAGGTGGTGCTTTTAACTTCTGGGCCATCGCTCCAGATCCACTACTGAATTTTAATACAGACTGTGTTAAAGCTGCCTTGTTTGGGGTAGTATGAATGCTTAACAATATTCATTCTTCCAAATCAGGAATCTGAATGTTTCCTGTGCTTTGTATCATCTCCAACTTGCTTCCTTTTTGACAAGCTAAAGCAGAAAGATTTTCTTTGGGGTCTTTGGCTACATTTGTTCTAGCTGTGTTATTTGTATGCTACAGAGATGCTTTCTTTTCATCATTTTCTTTGCACCTTACTTACTTTTAGTGTGTCTACTGTTGAGTTTTCTTTTTCCCCTCCCTCCCCCTCTTCCTTCCTTCCTTTCTTCTCTCTCTCTCTCTCTCTCTCTCTCTCTCTCTCTCTCTCTCTCTCTCTCTCTCTTTCTAAATTATGGATGGGGATTTGAGAAAAGAACTTGTTATATAGACCAGGCTGTCCTCAAACTCAAAGAGATCCACCTGCTACTGCCTCCATGGTGTTGGGATTAAAGGTGTGTGCCATCATACCTAGTCCTGTTACTGGTTTGTAAATATCACTTTTAAGTCTTGTGACTTTACCAAGTTTGCTCATTAGTGATAAGGGTGCAATTGTGCTTGCTTGCTATGGTCCCTGCTTCTAGAACTGAGCTAGATAGAAGTAGTATGTGAGGGTCCTCATCTGATACCAGTTTATAGGGTCAAGTGTGATACTTCCCCCTTTGATTGTGCCTATCTCACTGTACTGGCTAATTTTATGCCAACTAGACATAGGCTAGAATCATTTGAACAGAGGAAGTCCCAGTTAAGAAAATGTCTTCATAGCACCAGGCTTCAGGCAAGTCTATTGGACAATTTCTTAATTAGTGATTAATGGGGGAGAACCCAGCCCATTGTGGGTGGTACCATTCGTAGTTCTATAAGAAAGGCTGCGTAAGCCATGGGGAACAAGCCAGTAAACATCAGCACTCCATAGCTTCTGCATCAACTCCTGCCTCCAGGTTCCTGTCCTTTTTGAGTTCCTGCCCTGACTTCCTTAGCTCATGAACTAAGCCAAATAACCTTTTGCTCTCAAGTTGCTTTGTCATGGTACTTCAACACAGCAATAGTAACCCAGACTAAGCCAATCACATTGAGGAAATTGCCCTCTATACCTATTAGAGATTTTTTTCCCCCATTTTTGCCAGAAGTAGATGCTGAACTCTTCATATGATTTCTTCTTATCTCTTGAGATGATCATGTGGTTTCTACACTTTATTCTGTTAGTGTGTTAGGCCACATTCATTCTTTTGGATATGCAAAACCAGTCTTATTGCCCATGAATGAACCAAATTTAATCACCTTTGTGTGTCTGAATTTGGTTGGCTAATATTTTGTCAAGTGTCTTTGTATCTATGTTCATAGAAATATTGGCTGCGGGTTTTATTAATCTATGGTATCTCTGGCTTTCCTATCATGGTTTAGAAGTTTTTGTTGTGAGTTTTTCAGCCCTTCCCCTTGGAAGAATCTCAGAAGGATTGGTATTAGCTTGTCTTTGAATGTTTGATAAAAGTCAGTTTGGAAATCTATCTGATGCTGGCCTTTCTTTGCTGTAAGATTTTGTGTTACTTCCATTTCCTTACTTGTCATTTGTCCTTCTCTAACTAATCCTTCTTGATTCAGTTTTGGTAAGCTGTGGATTTCTAAGGGTTTGTCCATTTGTTTCTTATCATCTACCTGCTTCTCCACAATCCCTCATATTTCTTATGTTACTTTTTTATTAGTGCTAAATAATAAATTAGTCTGTTGGATGTCCTCTCACCTTCGACCTCTTTTATCCAAGACTCATCTCCATATTTCTCAGTTAATTTATTTGGTTAGTGTAAGACCCTGTAGAGCCTTAGCTTACCGGAACCCCTCTGAGTGAATCACATGGAGCCTGATCGATGCAAAGAGCATGAGGATTTTTATTCCAGTACACTGGGGCCATCCCAGACCCTAAGGAAAGGAGGTGATCCTACACAGCTTGTTTAGTGAGCTTTTATACAATTTTCAGGGCAGCAGCCATTAGACACGATATGATTGATAGAACAGTGCGACTTTTTAAACTGATTGATCTTTAGGGATTGAGGTGGCAAGGACTTCCCTTGTCTGAAGGTGGGAAAGGGTCCACCCTGTGGAATTTGTCCCCACCTGCAGGTTGGTTCTCACCCTGTGATCTGAGGAATGTTTATCAGCCTTTCCCTTCTGGAGAGTTCTGCTACCTTCCTAAAGTTCCTGAGCTTATCTTATTAAGGAAATTCCTGGCCTCCCGGTGTTTTTCTGAGATGTCCCTGTCTACTAGGATCTAACATTAGCTTTTTTAACTTTTGATTTTTTTCCCCTTGCTTGGGGACATAATGGGGTTGATGTAGAAGGCCTGACTTTCCACTGGGGCTACTTCCAAATATCTCTATCCTCCCCTGACTCCCATCCCATCAATGTGACACCAAAAATGAGGACACAGAAACACAAGGCTGAGGCAATGACATTACAAAAGGAGAACATTTGCTCAATTGATTTTATAGTAACACAGAAAGTCACACCAGTGATGTCACTTTCCATAAACACACACTCCCAAGCAGTCACATAATTCACCCATGAGCAACATGCCAGGTTCTGTATTTCCACAGAAACTTCTTTTCCTCCTTTCCTCCTTCCCTCCCTCCTTTACATCCACCCCTCTTTTTCCTTTCTCCTTCCCACCTTCTTTTCTGCCTTCTTTTGTATCTTCCTGCTTTCTTCCACCTTTTCATCCCTCTATCCATCCACCCCTTCCCTCATCTTGACTTTACAGTGCATACAGTTAGTATTCTCTAAAGCACAGATTAGTAAATAAATGCCTCATGCCTACATGTAATCACTGAAGTTACAATTAGCCAGAAGTAGGGCTTACGATGTTGTCCTCTACTACAAATCCTACTTCCTTCCGCATGGTCCAGCAGCCTCTAGGCCCCACCTCACCACCAGGGATCCTTTTTGTCCTGTTGGGTGGCCAGAAAACAAATTCTTCTTGTGTTGTCTTGAGAGCTGACCTAATCAGCAGGTGGCCCAGGATGGTGGAGGGCAAGTACTTTGATACTATTTTTGGCATGAAATTAATGACAAAAAAATTTTTGTAGACCATGCAGGTTTCAAAATAAGAATCACACAGTTTTGCACCCCTAGCTGCAAACTGGATTTCTTTCTGTGCCAATTTATTTTCTGTGATTGGAATTATGGGAGAATTATGGACTCTGTACTAGTTTTAGTTTTTTCGTTTGTGCACCCAGTTACAAAAACACACAGATTTCACTATGGGGATATTTGTTCTACAGTAGGATTTGAATACACATCTTTGTCTAGAACTAGTGCTGTGTATAATCTTGCCTCCTGTGCTAAAAGGCCTATATTGATCTGAGGTGACCAAGAGAAAATCCAGACTGAAGTAATGGGTGATAGGTTTGCTCACTGGTGTGGCAGGAACTGTAGAATCTATTATGCTGGACAGACAACAAAATTTAAATGTTGGTTTGTTTTGATCTTGATTAGAGACCAGAGGACTATGCTTTGAAATAATTTTAGATGGATATAATATTTGAAACTATCTTGGACTTGGTCATTGAATAATTATGCTGAGACAGGTGTCTGAGGTAGAGACCAGCCAGTACTAATATTTTGGACTCAAAGAATTAATGATAGAAAATCAAATAAGCCTGCATTGGACAGAGCCAGCATAGCAGTTAAGTGGGTGAGATATTCCAGGGCATGAGGCACCTGTCAATCCAGGACGCTCACAATGCATAGCTTCAGTCACCAGTGTCTAAGCCAACATTTATTAATACAGGCTCCTGGTTTTCCTCACCTGATGGTTTTGGTGAGCATGTATGAAGCCAATGTCAGTATAATGAGTGGGCTCTGATGCCTCTGCCAGGAAGATGCATTCTCTTTTCCCTGATGGTTTCCCATTTGGAATTTTTTACCTACTCAACTGCATCTTAAAAGTAATAACAATTTTATTATCTCATGTTTTATTCATCAAAGCCTATATAACTGTCAATCAGGGCTTCTCTGATCAACACAAAATCCCCAATGTTGTCGACATAAGCTTGTACAGCAATAAGGCAAGAAGAAGGGCTTTCTTATGAATTGATAAACTTAAGTTTGAAGCCAGTCATTTGTTTTATGTAGGTAGCAAGTCATTTAATCTCTGTGTCCCTGTTTCTGAGTCTCCAAGTCCTCCCACCCTTTCTAAGATATGATTGTTCTTATATTGACCTTGTGTGATTGCTACACGGGCTACAGAGGTTCTCAGATCAAGGACCCTGTGCTAAGGATATTCTTTGAAACAGAATAAGAAAATCAAATCCATCTGTGGGGTCTGATATAAATATGTGACATACTAGTGCAAAGAATATAGAACAATGGGCAGGGTGCCTTGTATGCCTGTGTGCAGTTGCTTAGGAATTGAAAGCTACTGTTTTATGGTCCTAATGTGCACATACCTTCTGCTGAGTCCTTTTATCTAGGGACTATGCTTGATTGCATGTGTCAGACTAACAGCAATCTGGTTTTTCAAACAAGAAATGGATGCTCATCAAGGTTAAGTGACTCTCCAACCCTGGTAGCCATAGTGGTCTACGGTGGGAGAATCCAAGGATTCTCTCTGATGCAGTTTCTGATCTTCTGCCTTTACATAATGACATAGGAGTTGAGAACCTTGCTTCCTCCTTGTAGTTTTTCAGAAAAAACATTATGGCAAACTTTTAGGTCTATGATCTCTGCATACTTTTGTATCGTGAAGCCACTAATATCCATACCACTAAATGATGCTGTCCAATTGGTCCCAAGAGGAAAAGGGCCTTGAAATCAAGACTTTCAGTCCAGTACACAGCTGCTAAAAGAAAAACAAAAACCAAATACAGTATGTGGAAAGACTTCTGCGTGTTTATGTTGTAGAAATGTGCATGGAGTCATTGTGTGTTTTTACAGTGAGGCTTTTTGATATTTAAGTAAGAAACTTTGAGAGTTTACTAAGTGGTTCTGATGTGTCAAGTCAGTGATGAGGAACAGGGACCCTTCTGTCAGCAAGCCTTGGATGAGGTGTCCTTCATTACCACCTCATCCTGAAATTGTTTGGACAACTCAGTATTTTCTGGGGTCAGTGATGGCTCAGAAAAGAGTTGTGGTCTACACAGTGGGATCAGAGCTCCTCTGGGAGTTGGAGCCTCAACATCCAGGACTTTGTTCTATATTCTTTACTAAAAATTTATTTTATATTTTTACTAAAATCTTGATATTCTTACAGAATAGTCTCACATTTTCTTTAATGCAAAATGTCATCAGTTATCATAGATTAAAAATGCCCACCATGTTTGCTGTTCTCACAGTGGGAGTCTCCAAGGTAAGATGCCTCCCTAGCCCTGCTTATATGTCCACAATTTCTACCCACCCTCATGCTTAGCCCAGTGGTAGTATGGAATCCTAACTCTTTGGAGAGATAGCTAAGAAGTTGTATTTTACTTTGGTAGTGGGAAAAATAGAAAATCTTCCCTTCAAAGAGCAGTAGAAGGGCCTGACAGACAGGAGTCAGGAGTTCTAGCTTGCTAGATTGTACCTTACTGCTTCTAACTGCTGTCTCTTGGGATGTAAGGCAAGTCTTCTAAAAACCATATTCAGACCTGGGCACTGGTTCAATTCCTATCAGTTCTCCATCTTACAAAGTAAACCTCTAGACAGCCATCCACAGCTCATTTTGCTTGCCTGGAGGCCACCTGGCTTCTCACAGACCATGGAAGCTTGTCACACATGCCCACAGTCTTCTAAGACAGTAAGCAAGGCATAGGTCTCTCCAGATAAATGGTTCTCAACTTTCCTAATGCTGCGACACTTTAACAAAATTCCTCATATTGTGGTGACCCCCCAATTATAAAATTATCATTACTACTTCTTTTTTTTTTTTTTTTCGAGACAGGGTTTCTCTGTATAGCCCTGGCTGTCCTGGAACTCACTCTGGAGACCAGGCTGGCCTCGAACTCAGAAATCCGCCTGCCTCTGCCTCCCAAGTGCTGGGATTAAAGGCGTGCGCCACCACCGCCCGGCCTCATTACTACTTCTTAACTGTAATTTTGCTAGTTATGAATCAAAATGTAAAATATCTGATATACAGGATATATGATATATCATCCCTGTAAATGGGTCATTTGACACTTAAAGAGGTCATATCCTTCAGGTTGAGAACCACTACTCTAGATGATTAACAACAACAACAACAACAATAACAACAACAAAACAAACTTCAAGAAAAGATACTGGGCAGGCCTCAAGCTTCTGTCTGCTACAAGGCCCACACAACAGCAGAAAACTACAAGTGTCTATCCCAGGAAACCAACTTTGGGTCAGTTGGTCAATTGGTGGCCTTGTAGGAAATGTTAATGACTATGGAAGTGAAGTTAAATGGTAACACTATCATTTGTGCGCTTGGACTTCTGCTCCATCTGTATACTGGCTATGCTTCTAAGCACTGAAACCTTTAGTGTTCCAAAGCCACTGAATTTCGTGGGCATACCTTAGATGTTCTGCATGGGGCTCAATGGCCTTTTATTTGCTCTTAGTTGTTGTTGTTGTGTTATTATAAGCTTTTTGGTTTCTTTTTGAGTGTGAGGTCTGACTGTGATCAGCTTTTACAAGCATTTTTGCTTTCAGCAACCTCTCTCTCTCTCTCTCTCTCTCTCTCTCTCTCTGTGTGTGTGTGTGTGTGTGTGTGTGTGTAAGAACAGATATTAAATAAAGTCTAGCTTGATAGCTTGAAAACTTGAAGTCTCCTGGCTTTGCCACTAATTATTTCTTTGGTTTTGACAAACTTATAATTCCTTTCAACAGATCCATAGGATGGTTGAGTGTTGATTAATACCTGTACAGCACTTGATCCAAGGACTTAATAGGTTATCTACTTCAGTACTCTGTCCTTTAAGACAAGAATAGTCTTCACCATGTTTTGAGTGCCTGAGAGTTGTGCTCAGGGGTATGTGTCTTGTCAGTATGCATGACATTGTTCTTCCTCCCAGATTCCAAGATTAAATGTAACCTAGGCTGGCCTCAAACTCTCTGCATAGGCAACAATGATCTATGAGTCCTTATTGTCTTTGTGTGGTGTTAGGGATAGGATCCAAAGATTCTTGGATGCTAACTAAGCACTCCACCAACTGCAAACTCTGCCCCACCCCACCCTTACACATAGTTCCTACAAACTTTGCTCAGTTAGATTGGATATTGGTTGTACTTCCTCCCAGTGGTGTATCACATCCCTGCAGCCTTTGCTGCAGCCCCACAGGGCACACAGCTGGCCATTTACAAAAGGACTGGTGTGAGTATGTTAGCCTTCTCAATATTGGCCACATTTAAGTCTTTAGATCTGTCTGTTCTGGAAATCTGTATATTCTAAGCCCTAATTCTATTAGAGAATTAATTTTCACTGCTTAGTTGGTTTGAGTAAGATACTCTGAGCGATTTGAGCTGTCACCACAGTAAACATGCTCTATTTCAGGGAGCCCTCTATGGTCTGTGTCCACCCAGGAATATGAAAAATTGTAGGAAGGTTGTTCTCTAATTTGGATAGCTCAGCACCCAGTTCTCTCTTCTACCTATAGCTAAATTCTCATATATGTATATATGTAATCCATGTCTTCTGCGACTGCTCGTAGATATTGGACCACCTTGACATGCTTTCTCAAAACCTGCTTTTTGCTGCCTAGAGATTGTCAGGCTTTTAGAAAACAACAGTGACATGAGTTTATATGTTTAATGTAGCGTCTACAAGTGTGTATCCAACACTCAGAGCTGTCTAATAAGAGAAACCAGTTTCTTTTTATTTCTGTAGACATTTCAACATCTCTGTTCTACTGCCCAGGAAAGACTCTTCTTCCTGAGACATTACCACAGTAATGTCCTGGAGTGGAATCTCTCCTCCTTCTAGAGCAGCTTAGCCGCTGCAAAATATGATGGCCATTTTTAGAGTTGGTCTTCCCACTCCAATAACCTAGTCAGCAAAATCTCTCCTAGGCAAGACCAGAGGCTAGTGGATCCCTCAGGAGGGAGCCTAAAGGGTTGTTTTTTAGGTGATTCTACATCCTGTCAAGGTGTCAATTAATAATGTTTAGCTTAGCAAAAGGTTTCCTGTGAGATTGTTGCTAAAGATGGTTTGTGGACTAACAGCAACACATTATTTTACTCCCACTTAACACATACACATTCATTACCTCCTCTGGGGTATACCACGCATTTATTGACAGGAATCTCATTTAGTCTGCAGATTTTATACTTAACATGTCTTTTTATTGTATATATGTGAGTAAGTTGTATATGTGTGTAGGTAGGTGCACAAGTGTACAATGTGTACATATTTGTGCATGTAGGTCAGAGGAAGATTCTAGGTGTCTGATTCTTTCACTCTCCAGTAATTGCCTTAAGGTAAGATCTCTAACTGAGCTGGAGCTAAGATGGCAACCTGCAAGCTCCACCAATCTTCCTGTCTACACTCCATCCACTGCTTGGTCATTACCTTTAACACGGGGTGCTGGGATGTGAACTCAGGTATTTATGCTTATACAGAGAACATTCATATCCAAGGAACTTATCTCTCCATACAAGCTGGTGTGAATTTGTCTGAATTCTTATTCAGACATAACTACTAACAAATATCACAAGAATGAGAAAAATAGTCGCTCTTAGAATAAGGACTCACCATGTGGTGGGCAGCATGCCAAGCATGTTACAAGCATCGTTTAACTTAATAATTTTTATGTCCCCATGGAAAACTCAGTCTCCTTGATGTACAGAAGAGATGAGAAAGGATTCCAGAGCTAAGTCTCAAATATGGATCTGAGCTGATGAGTGGAGGAGCCAGTGTCCTGATCCAAGATTTTCACTCACCCATGTTGTGCCTGCTTAGTTCATCTTTATTCTACTGGGAATTGAATTTTACAGCCATAACTGTTTGTAACGGTTTGATTCTGAGTAGCATTAAAAGTCTCCCCTTATTTTTGATCCCACTTCATATACTTTTTTAACTGATTTTAAAGCTATCAACAGTCACTTAAAATACTCTCTTAAATTTCTATCTAACAACTAATCTCAAGCCATTTCTACCTACTCTTCCATCATATCTGTCCATAATAAATGTCACAAATAATTTCATTATGTTCTTTTTTCTGCTAATGACTGACATAAACCTAGCTGAAAATGATCTTGAACTTTTATTCTGTTATCTCTACCTCCTGGGTACTAGAGTTGTAGACATTCACCAACATGCCTTGTTTTATGTGGCACAGGGCAGGGTTTCATGCATGCTTGGTGACCAGGCTATCAAGTGAGCTACATGGTAACACCCTGACAGTCTTAACTGAAACTTTGCCTGTGGATATCTTGACACCTGTTGGCTTAGACCTCATGAAGAAGAACTTTAAAGGTTTCCCTTTTGTAATAAAATATAATATTGGGCATTTTCCAAGAGAATGACTAAAAACAAGGTATATTTTATGATTACTGAATTTGGAAGAACAGAAGTCAAAATTGAAGTGCAGGTTCAGCCTGCACTGGCTCTCATGAAACTGTAGAAGAATTCACTAGCTGCCTCTCCTAACATCAATAACACCCTTCATTTCTTTCCTCTGATGGTATGGGCCTTCTGGGTCTTCCCATGACCATCTGTGCATCTTTCTGAACATTTTTTTTTCCTACTCCGTATAGGACATGTGTAATGTGTTTGGAGCCCACCCAAACAGCACAGGATAAATGCCTCTAGATCCTAAACTAATCCTAATTCTGTGCCATATGGGGTAATAGTTACAAGTTTTAGTGATTAAGCCATGGATGTAAATTTTTGGATAGTATCCCTAATCATATCTTCTGCTCTTCTTAATCATTCCAGTTTTTAAAAATAATATCCACAGCCTCAAGTGTCTGAGCTTGTAACTATGTCAAACACACACATCCACCCACCCATCCCCACACATACTCACACATACTCATACACAGAGTTATACACAGGTTTTTAGCAAGTGGAAAGATCTTTGGCCATCCTAGGGCTGCCTGTCTTTACTTTTCAGTATGATTAAGGTTCTACTTGTATTTATTAACTGTTAGCTTCACATTGCTATGACAAAAATACCAGAGATAACACACTTGTAGAAATTTTACTATCATTCATCATCTTAAGATGGAACACCATTGTGGGAGTGTGTAATGGGGTAGGAGTCAAAACCACTTTCCTCATAGCTAGAAACATAAACCCCTTTACAGACATATCTCTAAGTACCCTAAGGACCATCTACTAGTTCTTCCAGTGGTGTCACCCTAGTGGCCAAGTCCTTTGTAGGACCTACAGGATTGCAACAATTATAACCCCCCCCCACCTTATACTGGATGAGGACTTTACTCTCCTACCCTATTTTCTTAAGCTAATACATTTGTTAAGACAATAGTCACTGTAGTGTTTTATCTGGAACACCACTGGAGGCCTTCATAGTACTTTCTGCTTCTTACACGGGAGTTACCCTTCCCTGGAAGTCCATGATAATCTCATTTATTGAGTTGGATCTATTGCTTAGATTTTCTTTGGTAGTCATTATTTAATTTACCTACCAATTCAGTCCCAGAAAAACAGTTTTCCTCATCTTTTGTACAAATGTACCAAAGGAATCATTTGTCTCATAGGAGCTTGTAGTTTTCCACAGCATAGAACTGCTGGATCCATAAACTTCTCTTATTTTCACTCCAGGTTCCTAACATGTCCTTTAGGCTATATCTACATTCCCTATTCCTTGTGGCTTTCTTGGTTTATTGTCTCATTCTGATGGAATATATTAGCATAATATATAAGTTCTTGAGCAAATGTGGATCTGAAAAAGTCTGCATTTGTCTCAACTTCTTCTTGTGTTGCTGTGATAAAATACCTAGGAAAGTGTGAGTTCAGAAAAAAGGAGCTTTTTCTGGATCACAGTTTAAGGGTAGAGTCCATCATTTTAGGAAAGTCAATGTGAGAAGCTTGAAGCAGCAGGTCGCATTGCATACACAATCAGGGAACATTGGGAGATGAATATTGCTACCTATGTTTCTTTCTTCATTTTTTTTTTATACTCCAGAATCTTCACCTCTTTCACCATCTTCACTAGAATGATGCTTCTTTCGTAAAGATGGATCTTTCCACATCAACATGATCAAGACAATCCTTCCTTATAGGCTAATGTTAATCTACATGCCCTCCCACAAGTCTGTCCAAATATTTGTCTTTTAGGTCATTGATTCTAGAATCTATCAAGGTGACTATTAACAACAACTGTAAGACCATTTTAAATTTAATGTTAAATATTCTGAATTTACATGAAATCATAAATCTCTACTCATATCTTCTCATGGTTTTTGAAGCAAGGCCTGACTTCTATGGTTGGCATTGAAGTAGTCCCTAGGTCATTGGCTCCTAAATCCTCTCTGTATATACCATACCAGCTTTAAATCCAGAAGATTTTGTGGCCTTTAAGTTTTACTTCTGGTGTTCTTAAGCAATTTAATTAGTGTCCCTCCTTAGTGTTTGATTCTTTGCCTTCCTCAGAGAGGTGAAGTCTGAGTAGTTATATTCTTTAGATATCTTTATTATGCTTCATTTATTTCTTCTCCAGCTTGATCATCTTTTGAACTTTCTGGTGGTTTAATGTGATTATTTTTTTCTACTATTGCCCAAAGCATATGTCTTTAAAAAGATTTTGCTACTTATCTTATCTCGTCATTCCTTTGGAATTTCCATGTCCTGACTCTGTCTTTAAAGTCTATCTTATTCAGAGTTTCATTGCTGTGGAGAGACATCATGACTAAGGCAACTCTTATAAAGGACAACATTTAATTAGGTCTGTCTTACAGTTTCAGAAGTCCATTATCATCAAAGTAGGAGCATGACAATGTCCAGGCAAGCATGGTAGAAGAGGAGCTCAGAGTTCTCCATCTTGAACCAAAGGCAGACAGAAGGAAACTGCCTTCCAGGAAGCTAGGTGGAGGGTTTTAAAGACCACCCCCACAGTGACACACTTCCTTCAACAAGGACATTCTTCCTTCTAGCGCCACTCCCTACCTGGGCCAAGCATATTCAAACTCTGCAACGTCTGAGAGAAACAGCCTATTACAAAGGGAAGAAAATACTTCTATGCATTCTTCATAGAGGTAGTATGGGG
This sequence comes from Mastomys coucha, assembly GCF_008632895.1. Taxonomy (NCBI): domain Eukaryota; kingdom Metazoa; phylum Chordata; class Mammalia; order Rodentia; family Muridae; genus Mastomys; species Mastomys coucha. The sequence goes on from NW_022196912.1 coordinate 42,362,472, forward strand.
GTTATGTGACAGGATTCTGAGCTCTATGCCTTATCCTCCAGCTAAGGCTAGGTTACCTCTAACACTCCTTGTATAAGATCATGGGAGGTCATCTTCTCCTTCTATCCAGCTCCCTGGGTGTACCCTCTGTACATCTTTTATCCATGGTATGGATCCCCAGAACCTCATGATGAACTTCTTCTGTCTTGGGTTTCTCCCTGTGTGTATATATCTAGGTGAACTAGCCTGCACCTTGAGAAGCATCATTACCTGTTGGCCTGTATACTCAGGATCCCTTGCAGTACCAGTTGGTACATATGATTTAATGTATCCATTTCCTTATGAGAGGTTACATCCTGACATTCATTTCTCATGAAGTCTGAATTCAACTTTTATATTTATTTTATTGTTGTTGTGATGAGTACCATGACCCAAAGAAACTTGGATAGAAAAGAGTTTATTTGTCTTACACTTCTATGTCACAGACCAACACTGATGGGAGTCAGAGTAGGAACTCAAAGAGGAATCTCTGAAAAAAATAATGGACAAATAGCGTTTGTTGGCTTTCTCACATGCTCTTGCTTAACTAATTTCCTTATACAGCTCAGGACCTATGGATGGTGCCACCCACTGATGAGGGCCTTCTTGTATCAATCATCAATTGAGACAATCTCCCGTAGATATGGTCATATGCCAGTAAGGTCAAAGCAATTTTCCAACTGAGATTCCCTCTTCCTTTTTGACTCTAGGCTATGTTTACTTGGCAGTAAAGCTAACCAAGACATCCACTTCCTCTTGTGATAATGGTTCCCGTGACTTATTTTCTTTCTTCTCTGAGCATCTGTCTATGATCACAGCTCACTGTAAACTTGTGCCATGGCATCATTTTTTCTGGTCTCTACCTCCCATCCCTGGGATGTGATAAAACCTAATCAACTTAAACAACATAAAAATAATGACAGTTTAGCTATCTTTATTTAGCCTTTCTAGGGTCATTCTCTGGTGTTGTTTACTAGTTCACTAGTTTATATGTACTCCATGTTCAGTATTTATTTTTCAAATGCAGAATTGCTACTTGCAGCTTAACTCCAGGACAGGTCTTCCTCTTCCTTCCCTTTCAAGACTCCTTCCTTGAAGGTGTACAGTTTCTTTCTTTGGCCCAGAAACCAATCTGGTGTAGCTATGGCCTTTCTTAGGCACATTTCCTTCCTAGCCACAAACTCCTCTGGACCATTGGGTACCAATACTCATCAACTTCTTTTGATGTGGACATTTCCATGTGAAGGCGTTTCTTGTGGATGAAACTCCATTACTAATGAGATGATGGAGCCGATCCAGTGACTCATAAATACTAAGAGAATACATAAAGGCATCAATGTGCAACTAAATATGCTTGTTGTCAACTTGAATATGTTTAAGCAATAATTAAAATACAGTTTTATTTCTATTTGTACATCTAATAAGAATAATCAGATTCTAAGCTCTGCTTCATGTTGTTGAATGTGTGAGAGAAGGGTCAGTTCCTAAGAGCAAGCATGCATTTAATTACTGTTAAGAGGGATGGATGTGAACAGATAAATTACTTCATCTATCTATGATCACGACCATTTTTGTACTACCTCAGCAAAAACCCTGATATTTGTCCTGATCGTATGGTTGTAGTTAGCTTTACACTATGACTTATTTCATTGACTACAGTGTAAGTGCCTAGACAAATAGTCTCTAAAGTAGGGCATTTTCTATGACCTGTTGGCACTTGAAGGAAATCTTGATACTTTGACTTTCATTATCATAGATAATGGCTTTAAGGGATATTATGGCACATGTATTCATATTAATAAGGTACATTGATAAACAGAAGTTCCTGATCATACCACCCAAGATAAGCAACAGATGAGCACTCTTGTGTAAGAGGCTCCCACATGCTCTAGTCATGGTTTATTTTGTGAATACAGACAAGACTTGACTTTGTTTTAGTCATTCCTTGTTCCCTATATTCTTATTTTATTTAATAATATCTTACAATAAACTATTTTTAGGACACTGTAAAATAGTGTTGCATGAGTTATTCCTTAGCTTGTATTTTTTTATCAAATATTATGATTCCAGATTCAGTATATTGTTGTATATACCTGTAGTTCTTTGTCTCACCTTTGTTCAAGAATTGGCCTTAGAAACATACCACAATTTATTGATTAAATATCTTTCTTTTAGATATTTGAGTGGTGATCCCCATGTTTTTTATTACTTTATTGCTAACACTTTCTGTGCACATGCACAATAATACTTATCTTTAAATTCTGGGAATTATGGCTTCTGGGAGTCTGGTCCATGCAATAACTTAGAGAATTTGAGCATGTGTTGGGTAGCAACAGACCCAAACTTAATTATATCAGCTGAATTTTTATTTGCCAGGAGCCAGGCAGTAACATCAAGTTATAATTTAAAAATAATATTGTAATATATTCAACCCCTCCCCCCAAAAGAGCCAAAAATCTCTGTAGTACATTTGTGGGAAGAATGTTAGAAGTTCATAGAAGGGAATGTAGGAGAGATGGCTGAAGTTTGTCTTTTATCTCATCAGCTCTGTGAAGCACATCCATTGATGCTCAAATGCAAATCCACTGTCTACCTACACAATACAGCAACACAGCCATCATGCTGGCTGCTTACACTAAAGTGTCACATGATATTACTTTTTATGTTTCTTTTCCTTCCAAGTGGACTACAGAGCCCAGCTGACAGGGTCAATACATCAATGTGCCTCAAAATCGCTTCATATTTCATATTTTAATTAACAATTTGATGACAACAGCCTGTATTTCTCAGGACTCTTCTGCTCAGAAACTCACAATTGTTCTTGTCCTATGAATGTCCTTTGAATGGTGTTAGTCACTGTTGCTGGATGAGGTGATTCCTCTGTGACAACTGATACTAGAAACACTCTCAACTGGTAGCTCTCAAGGGTGCTTGTATATAAGGTGATCTTTGAAGGTATTCAAACATGTTTCTTATGCTTTTAGATTAGTATAACTGTGAAAGCAGGCAGTTATTAAAAGTGTGTTTTCTTAGGCCAGGTATTATGCATACCTGCAATGCATGCACCCTGAGAGCTCAGGCAAGAGAATCACAAGTTTGAGGCCAGCTTGTGCCTCATACAGGACCTTGTTACGAACAAATAAACAATAAAACTGTATTTTTCAAAGCTCCCTAAATCACTGACATTAGAACATTTGTGAAATTTTGACTTAGAAATTATAGGTTACTATTGTACTCTGCACATATCACCCTGTTAAAGCATACATAGAACAAAGGTGCATGCTCAGTCCTAGATTAGACTCAAGTATATTCTAGTTGGATAATCTGTGATACTCTCTAGTGCCTCAGAATTTCTTGAATCCTACATTTGTGATTTCCACAATTTTGATTTTGAGGTGATGTATGAGGCAAGTGGACCTTGCCACCAGAAAGAAGACCTGGTAAGGCTGAAGTAGGTTTAAAAAAAAAAAAAAACTCCAGGAATTCTCATAATTGAGAACAGCAGGTATTAAAACCAGCTCAAGACCAGAGTCTGCCTGCCCTGGGATACATAATCATGACACCCCACTCAGAAGACCATAACAACTGGTCACAGATAGCATAAAAACCCAGAATTCTCCATGATAATGAGGTATCTAGATAAGCTGACAGTATTTAGCCAATGAATTTCCCTTCTTAAGAATTCCTTTCTAAAAAAGGTATTTAATCCCTGGCTTGCTGGACAAACAAGGACTGCTTCCTTCATCAAGGATTGCTGCAGGGGGAGGCCTTTGTTGTAAAGAGCTGCCTCAATCTCTCATAGAAGGCCTCTCTTCCAGTCCCTCCATTCTATTGGCACTGGCCCCGATCTGGGCTCAGCCATGCCTTCCTGCTTGCCCTGTAGGGAAAGTGATGACCCGTGCACCATGCACCCCTGTTCCCAATTCCTCCCTATCTCCAGTGGTCTGTGTACAGGAGATTAAGAACCACAGCATCAGTTCCAGCCCCTCTGTTTTTCACTCAGGGAAATACGACCTAAGACCCCCATCTCAGATTGCTTTCTGACTTCCCTGAGCAGCACTCTGGTGAGGAGGCATGCAACCCAATAGTGATGGATAGAAAGCTATTTAAAATAAAAATAAGATGGACAGTTCTTTAAAGCGATTAAACATGGGACTGGGGAGATGGATTAATGGGTAAATTACTTGCTAGGCAAACATGAGTCCCTGAGTTTTGATTCGCAGTACCCATGTAAAAGCCAGACATGGTCACATACACCAGTAAGGCTAAGCTCTGAAGTAGGTGGATTCAGGAAAATTTCTGCAGCTTGCTGAGCAGCCAGTCTGATTGAAAGAGAAGTTCCAGGATCAATGAGCAACAAATTTTCAGAAAGATAAGCTTGAGAGAGACAGAGGAGGACCTATGGTGGAAACACACACCTACACACATACCAAAGCTAAATAAAATAAATACACTATTTAATATATATTTTATTCTAGTATATTTTTTACTATCAGTGTTCTACCCAAGAACCCCAATGTCAGTAGTTCAAAACCCAAAACCCAAACCTAACCCTAACCCTAACCCTAACCCTAACCCTAACCCTAACCCCGTCTAACCCTAACCCTAACCCTAACCCTAACCCAAACCAGGGTCATACCTACATAGAATAATCATGTCACACTGGATGGTGCTTGGCAAATAGTAAGTCCTTAGAAAATGCTTGCATGTAAACAAGGATGGAACACATGCTTTATATGATGTCTTCCATCTTAGTTGGTCAGTGGATGAAATGCATTCCTCCTCTAAGCTAAGTAGATGTTGAATCACTGTAAGATATCTGCTTACTAATGATTAGATGTTGAACAAGCTGTTCAATGGAATGTCACTCTCTCCTCCTAACTGATAAGGAATTAAATGGACTGGCACTCATATAAACATTTACATTGCATAGCTGTTTCACTGTTGGAAGTAATTAGTGATCAATACGTATACAATTCTTTTTTAATCCCACCTGTGATTAGCTCCTGCTTTCACTTTGTGTCTCTAAAACTCCAACACTTTTCCTGTTTTATGACAACAAAGCCTTTGTCTTCTATAAGGTTCAGAGATAACATCACATTCTAGTTCAGATTTAGATATTAAGGTAGTGGTGGCTCACTCCAAATTAGTTCAGTTATGATAGAGTCTAACTTGGTTCATACACTTAATTGCATTTGAAATCAGCCATTATGCAATGTAAAGAGATGTATGGGTAGCTGGTACTCTCAGCATGTCACAAAAAAAAAAAAAAAAAAAAAAAAAAAAAACTGGGAAGGGAGGAAAACATGCCTCAGGGTCCCCAATAAAGAAAGAACTCAAGGAGTACAGATATTCACCTCTAGCAAGTGTATGAGCTACTCATGACCCAGTATACTCAGTCAAAACAGCACTGGTATTTTGCTTGTGTCTCAGTTTGTACTTTCCTGAATAATTTTCCTATCCAACCAGATAAGAACCCATCTAGGGTTTCATCCCATATACAGTCACCAAAACTCGACACTATTGTGGACACCAAGAAATGTTTGCTGAAAGGAGCCTGATATAGCTGTCTCCTGAGAGGCTCTACCAGAGCCTTACAAATACAGAGGCAGATGCTAACAGCCAACTACTGGACTGAGCTCAGGGTTCCCAGTGGAGGAGTTAGAGAAAGGACTGAAGGAGCTGAAGGGGCTTGCAATCGCATAGGAAGAACAACAATATCAACCAACCAGAACCTCCAGAGCTCGTAGGGAGCCAACCAAGGAGTACACAAGGCTCCAGCTGCATATGTAGCAGAGGATGGCCTTATCAGAAATCAATGGGAGGAGAGGTCCTTGGTCCTATGAAAGCTCAATAGATGCCCCAGTGTAGATAATTGAGGGTAGGGAGGTGGGAATTCGTGGGTGGGTGGAGGAAAACCCTCATAGAAGCAGAGGGAGGGGGAATGGAATAGGGAGGGGGGAAAACCAGGATAACATTTGAAATGTAAATAAAGAAAATATCCAATAAAAAAAGGAAAAAAAAGAGTGAAAATATATATATTTTTTAAAAGAGTGAGAAGTTAAAGTTACTAGGAATCATCTTGTATTTTCTTTATTCTCAGGATGCCATTGTTAAAATCTGCCTAACCAATTCACACTGAAGATCCAACCTACAGGGTTCCCATATCAGAGGTTAGCGATGAACACTTGACCTGTGATTTTGCTATTGTAGATCTAAGACTCAGTGCACAGAAGGCTTTCCCAACAAAGATAGCAAAACAGCCTATGATGCATCCAGGCAACCCACAGACGAGCTGGCTGGGCTGCAAGACGCAGCTCTATCCCCTGCACATGTGTTTATTTGCATGTGAGAGGATTAGTCACATGTCTCTCAAATCACAGGTTTTAGTCTCAGAAGTGTGCTCAGTAGATTATACTCCTAAATTAGTAGGGAAAGCAATGCTTTGTGAAGACGCCAGACGAGGCTCAGAAATCCCTAACTCTTTCATTCCTGCCCAGTTATCTCTTTGGTTGCCATACACCCTGTGTGCCATGTGTTGGCTGTCCACTTCATCAGGGGATTCTCGAAAAACTTTGTAAAATTTGTCATTCCAAAAAAGAACACAACTGAATGTTATTTTTAGTGGCCACAACTCATTTCCTTGTACTTTATTGGCCATGTATGACAAAAGTGTTTTCTCCAATTCAGTGTGTGGGTGTTGAGGGGGGGTATCAATTGATGGAAGATGACTCACTGAGGGCAGTGATAACATAATGGTGATGAACACCAAAAAAGGGTAGTAATGCTGTCAGCAGGTGCTCTCTTGTGTTTGTTCTTTGGTTTCTCTGAGCCAGAGTTTGAGTTTAGAAGTAAAATAGCAATGACCTGTGGAGTATGTATACCTGCAGGACTGACAATTTGGAAATTTCATAGAAGGGAAATATATTCACAGGAGTGTAAAATGTATAGGAGCAAAGAGTCGGGAAGGGCAGAGAAATTAAGTTTACATTTCAGTTCACTCTTCAACGTTGTCTGCCTGCATCTTAGTGTCCTTGATATGGACTTAACTGTAACCCAGTACAAGGTGAGCAAAAGATCTTTGATGTGAAGGTTTGGAGGCCAAGGGTTAGCTTTGCAAATTATTTAATCATCCTGTTAGTGAAGAATGAGAGCAGCCAGTAAGAGACAGAAAGTGTAGGAATACATTCTCTGGAGTCCAGTGTTCCCATCATATTCCTCCATCTCTGCCTGGGGCTGCAAAGTGCTTGAGATGTCAACAGTACTGGACAGAAAGCTTTATTCCAGCCTCTCTATGGCTACAAGACTAATGGACAGTGATGCCTGTCTGTCACTAACCTCTTGTCCCTGCAATCTGCCAGGAGATTCTAGAACAAATATCAGTAAGGTAGAGTTTAGGCGAAGAACTTGATGAGAGTGACTATGTACAAAAAGCAAAAACAAAAGTTTATGTCAGAAGGGAAACAGAAACAAGAACAAAAGGGACTAGAGGGACTCCATCTCTCATACATGGAACATATTGCACAAGCTCATGGGTAAAACGATCTATTAAATGCCATACCTTCTCCATAGTTGCTCAGCATGAGGCTTGCTAGAGCACTGGATTCATCCCACCCATAGTTCTCTTTGCTTGAGTCTCATTAGTGGCTAACAAGTGCCTGTTCATGCAGGAGTATTTCCACTCAGGGCTTCTTACTCCTGTTCCCGAGATTGTCAGTTGGATTGGCACTCAAATAGGATGGTAATTATTGGATTCCATGCCTAAATGAGGAGTTTAAATGAGGGCATGCATGGAGCCTACTATGACTGCCCTCCAAGAGGCCCAACAGGCAGCTGAGAGAGTGAGATGCAGATACTTAACATCCATCAAATGGACACCCAACAAAGGGACCCCTGTGTTTGAATTAGGGAAAAGCTGGAAGAAGCTGAGGAAGATGGCGACCCCATAGGAAGACCAGCAGTCTCAATTAACCTGGACCACCTAGATCTCTCAGACACTGAGACACCAACCAGGCAGCATCCACTAGCTGATCTGAGGCTCCCAACACATTTAGAGCAGAGGACTGCCGGGTCTGGACTCAGTCAGAGAAGATGCACCTAACTCTCAAGGGACTTGAGGTCACAGGGAGTGGGGAGGTCTGGTGGCATGGGGGTGGGGGTGGAAGGATGTGGGGTGGGGAGATCCTTTTGGAGAGGAATAGTCAGAGGGTGGACCAGGAAGGGGATAAAGACTGGACTGTAAAAAGGGATTTTAAAAAAAAAAACTCTGAGGGTGAAAGATCCATGAAAACTTTCATACATTGCCTCATATTACAGAAGGAAAAAATGGATGACTGCAAAGAAAAATTATTTGTGGATGTTTATCAAAGCTGAGCCAGCAGGAGGTTGTGCCTGTACCTTCCTTACTTCTTTCCCACCACCACTTGCTGCCAAGATCAGCAGAAATGGGGCTGAGAATTATCTAGGCCTCTTATATTGTTCATAACCCATAAGAACAAAATCTGCATGACACCTCCCCAGAAGCCATTCCATCAGCCTGCCCTCACCCCCCACCCCCAAGTGTGACACACAATAATACAACCACTCTGAGTGATTGATGCTCGGACATCTTGTCTGTTCCTCATGAGTAGTTCATGCTGTGTCTTTCTCTGAAATGGCTCATGACCATCCTGTACACAAGGTCTTCAGACTCTGGACCTGGATAATCAATCATCTCCTCTCTAGTGGAAGGCTCCTCTCAGAGGTCTTACTTAGCAAAATTCTTTGCGACACTCTCCTTATCCCACAGTGTATATCTCATTTCGTCTAGATCCTAATCCACTATCAATACTAATAGGCTCAAATGGTATATCTGTCTGTGTAGGGAGACTTTTGCTGCTTTGGAGATATATAATTACAAATATTCTATATGCACTCCCTGAAACAAAGCCTCCTCACCTGTAATCCATATATCTTTCTGAAAGAAAGCCATGTCTCCTTAGCTGTTAATAAAGTCTTGATTTGATAAAATTTGAATTATTGGTTTTTCTGTTTATATTAGCTTTTGAGCTTATTTGGTCTTAATTTATCTTTATATAGAAGAAAGAATCAGAGTGTGATTCTGACTCTTTAAGAACAACTGGGGTTTTATTTTATTTTATTTTTTTTAAGATGAAAGATTTAGGTTTATGTTTGTAGTAGAATATATTACAACAACAGAAATAACTAATTTCCACCCCAAGCTCCACTAAAATCTTCAGGATATTTTAAAGTTAATGATGAAACAAGCTTTGAGGATAACTGGGAATTCACTAGATATTCCAGGGTTTTACATATACAATCACCTATATACATTTCTCCATCAACAATAGTACTAGTACTTAAATAGTATAATTCAGAGAAAAGACGTATCTGGTTTTGATAACTTCTGAAATATCTCTCTGGTATATCTCTGTCCTGCCCTTGCTTTTTTGCATCATAATGCCATCTTGATCTCCAGCTAGAACAACATAGGTAGAGGAAGGCATTGTGTAAAACAAGTGAGCGGAGGTATGTATAAGTATGTGTTTATGTAAGAACATGACACCTATTCATTCTACCTAGGGAAGGGAATCATAGAACTCTCTTATGCTTTGTCAGGTGGCATTTTTTCAAGCCATCCACAATAAAAGACTACAAGTTGAATACAGACAAACAATTCTAAATGTCAGAGAAGTAAGAAATAAATTATATACAAACACTTCTTCACCATTGGGTGGACCTTGTGTTTACATATAATTCATATAAAATATGTAGTAGTATGTTAAAACTTATTAACACAAAATTTCAAATTAGTTGAGTATGTACTTTTATTGGTTATATCTAAGAACTAGAAGTGGTTCAGAAACCAGAGAAAAAAAATTCAGTTTCTCCACAAAACAAAATGTGTGCTTTAGGCAGTCTGGCCTCTATCTCGTCATTGTTGGTTAACATAACAGGCATTTCATGAAGGTTTTAGAAGCACTGCTTTAACTGTTCCTTGTTTATTCACTTTTATTTGTTTATTTCATTATGTATTTTTATTTTTTATTTATCTTTTTGTGGATGAGGAAACTGTCAGTGGAGAGATCCATTTCAGTAAAATCAGTCCTGACAAGCAGTATCAGAACAGACATTTGTACCCTTTGATTCTTCATCCATATTTGCTGACTGACATCAAGATAATTAATTGGATTATAAATAACCTAACCCATCTTGGTCACAATCGCAGGTCCAGAGCAGTAATTATATTTCTTGGCAATAGCCACTCTGCTTTGAATTGAAAAATGGCTGTGGAGGATCCATCCAACTGTGTCTAGGAAGCAGCCCTGCCTCCATTGCCCCCGTGTTGGAGGCCATGCATTAAGATGCAGAGCATGATGAAGCTGTTCGTAGGGGGGTGGTTCTCCACCATTTCCAGAAAATCTCCAGCTTTTCCTATGCTTGATGAGTTTCCATTTTCAATACAAATGGTAGGAATATGTGGTGTCGAGTAACTGCTTGGTTGTTAAGAATGATTGTCATACACGATTGGCTCTCTAGCAGTGGTAGGGTGGAAAGTAATTTCCTGACAAGTCCGTTCACACATCTGAAGAGTAACCGAGCAGGGTCTTGCATCTGACTACACTTGCAGGGCTGGCATTCACAGCAACATAGATTTTTTTCCATTTAAAATTCAGTCCTTCTGGGAGATGCTGGGAGATGTGCTTGGAAGCAGACAGAATCGACCAGCTTTTTTGAGAAGGCAATCAGAGCTATTCCTTGCCTACTGAAATCAGTGTGTACACTCTGCTCAGGGAATCTGTTCTTTTTGTTACAGAGCAGATGTCTGTGAGGGGCTTGGCAGGCCCCACTCTGTCAAACAGTCCGGTTTTGACAGTTACTTGCTTGAGGGATGGCTGAAATGCAAAGTGTTTCTGATCAGAATATCATATTCATCTGGATGTTAATTACTGTGTCTGCCTTGATATAAATAATTAATTATGCAAAACCCACACAGCTGCTGCTGGACAGAGTTAAGTGACTTGCTGTCAAAGTCTCATAGTACTCAAAGGGAAAGTGGGTGTAGTCAAGCCCCTTGGAGAGGGGTTGCTTATCATAGTGCCCTTGTGGTCAGAAGAGAGAACCTTATCACTGAGTGTGGTGTGTGTTTATGGGGGGGGGTGACAGTTCAAATAAAGAAGTATTTGGCTCAGGGTGCTACTCAGTCACTAAAACACTTGTCTAATAAATAGGAACACTGGTATTCAGGTCTCTAGGATCTATGTCCAAGTCCAGGGGCACTGGCAGACACCAGAAATCCCAGCATTGATAGACAGGAGGCATACAGGTGAATTCCTGGAAGCTGGTGGCCAGGCAGTCTGTACTCTGACAAAAGTTCCAGGCTAAAGGAAGAACCCATCCCCAACAACAACAACAACAACAAAATGCTAATGTGTCTGATGAGTGACACCTGAGCATTCCCTCTGACCACACTGGAGCTGTACATGTATGCAGTACACATACACATTAGCACACACACACGTGCTCCACTGATTTTCTGTATTTTTTCATTAGAAGTATCTCTAGGTTTATACAAATGGATGTTCAAAGAAATTCCTTTCTCAAGTGCTATGGTAGTACACTGGTAGTTTAGATATCACCTTGAGGGTCATTACATGACCAAGTCTGCAGCTTTTCATCCTTAGTCAAACCCATGGGTCTCCATGGTCCACACTGTCACACTGAGGGACATGACAACCCCAGCTTTGCAGCCTCTCCTCCTCTGTCATACCTATGAGTCTCCGTAGCCCACGTTGTTGAAAGGATGATCATCTTTCTTTGTTCTCACGTTGTCTCTGAGATCTCCAGTTGGCTCCCTCCCTTCTGTGGATTTATAGGAGATCATTACTTGGGTCAGGAATGCCTATGAGGTTGTCTGGCCTTCTGAGATATGATAATGCATCCATTTAAAACATTTTATCTCTAATTGATCCAGGCATGAATGACTCGTGTTTAAATATAGCTCAGTGTTTGATTGATATATAATAAGTGCTAATTCCAAGTAATACTTATTTTTTGGCCAAATAACATTACATACAGCAAAAGTCATTGGAAAGGGGAGGGTAAATCACCTAAAAAATGAGTCTTTATTAGATTTGTCAGATGGTTTTGAATAAATATTGATATTTCTGTAAACAAAGCAAGCTGCCTGAATTAGTTATTTTTCTCATTACTGTGATAAAATACCAGACAGGAACAACTTTAGGGGAAAAAAAGATTTATTCTGCTCCATGGTTCACATCGATCATAGCAGGGAAGGTGTGGGTGGAGTTTGTAGAAGTTGAACACAGTGACAGAGGATTCATACACTGCTGCATTGGGAACCAAGCAGATACAAAGGCTGGCTTCTAGTGCCTGCCTCTGGCATCCAGACCTTACCTCTTAAAGGCTTCACAGCCTTCCCAAACAGCACCACTTAACCTTGAGCCTCTACTACTAGCTCCAACTAGGGACTCCATGACCCAAACATAAACCTATGGAGAACATTTCAGATAAAAACAACACTTACAAAGCTTACACAAGATTTCCATACAACAGTGAGTAAGTACTCCCTGGGGAAGGCAGCTTCAGGGTAATAAAGGGAAAGAGGTTAATGGAGCCACAGACCAAGGGGTTCCAGGTCTGCTACATCATGCCTGTTACTTAGGACAAGTCCTATAACATTCTTGTGACTATGTTTGTCTCTTAAACAGAGTGTATAGGATGAAATGGGAGAGGTAACATGAAGGAGAAATGGGGATGCTATTTAAAAGATGTAACACAGCTATCAGTATCCTATAGCTGGTTTTATCCTTAGGAAGTTTAGTGACACAGCTGTCATTCTAGTAGCTCTGCTTGAATCTATCTTTCCCTTGATTCCCACAGCAAACAGACCCAAGTCCTTTTACTTAGGCATGAGGCCCTGCTGAGAATGGAAGTGAATGGTGTCTAAACCTAAGCAAAGAGCAAAGTCAATGAGGAAAACAAACACAGGAGAATAAATTAATTGAATGAAAACTGGCAGTGCGGTATGCTGAAGAGAGCAGAATGGAATGGTGGGAATTTAGTAGCCAATTTTATAGAGAAATTGATCACATAAGCAACACCCAGATGAAATGATGGTCCAAGAGCTGGGAGAAGATGGGGAGAAGGATGCTCAAAGGAGACAAGTACTTCTTGCCAAGTGTCTGGGAGGAACATACGTGGCTTTTGGTGAGTGGGACAGTTGATGAATTTTGCTTGGCCTCCATTCCTTGATCATCAAACTGAACCCCAGTGTGGGAATTTCCCTCTGATGCTTTTTGACAGAGAATGCACATGTGCCAGAGAGATGTTTGATGTTACTATAAAAGTAACCAGATTCTTTGGGGTTTGGAGATAATACAGGCTATAGCAAGTGATCCAATATATGTTCTTTGAAGAAAATAGTCAGCTATCTGTTAGAATTGATTTCTGTCCTGTTGGTCCTTGATCTATAGTCCAGCCTTTTCTTACACTGTAAAACAACTCATCCGAGGCACATAAAGGGTAAAGAAGAGCCAAAGTGTTATTTAACCCACCCCACATGTAACCATTAGCATGAGGCTAAGCAAAACACACAGACCAATTTGGTCTTGTTGTTTTGTTTGTTGTTGTAACTTTGTGTGTGTGTAGACAGAGTTGAACTGAAATAGGGTGTGCTTAGGTAAGGATCTATATGTCTGGAAAGTTCTGGACTACTTTACTGAAGACACATTCACACATTCTTCACATGGGGATATCAAGGTTATTTTGCTCGTACTTCTATGTGCTGACAACACTGGGATCTCTCTGGGGTGTTGACCTGCTCACAGATAGCTCTGTGATGTGGAGATCCTAGGACCTAGAGAACCCCAATATACCTTTCAATTTTTTTTCTCACCAATCTTAAAGGCTTCGATAACTTATTGCACCCCAGCTGGTCTTCCAGGGGGAATTCTCTGGAAAGCTCCTGCATTAATTCCACTATAGCCAACACAGAGATTTTACATTGGTGTCAGACCAGTCATACAGGAGTTTTGGGGTTAGGATTGTTAAAGAGGACCTCAGCACTTTAAAGAATTATATGGCACTGCATCTAGCAAGAACAAAAAAAAACATGAACATAAAACCAAAACCAAACAACAACAAAACTCCTCAATCTACCAAGTGAACGAACAAACAAAAAACAGGTATTCAGCCAAAGACTGAAGACTGACCAAGAGTTAGTGTGCATAGTATTCTGACTAGGGAAACACTTTCTCTAGTTTTGACTTCTTAAAATATTTTTTTAAGTTTTAAAACTAAAACCATAAAAGTGGAAGCTGGTCCAACAGTACAAAGTATGGATAAAAGGAGATATTCCCATCTCCCAGCCCTTCATAAAAAACAGCCAAGTTTCGACACATATAATTTTAGTTCTAGAATTTCCCTTAGTGTCTAAGCAATATTCATACAATATTAACTTAGGTGTAGATTATTAACTGCTGGGAAAGGTGGAACACTTGCCCTCTTCCTCATTAAGCATGGTGCATATCTTAAAGCCTTGTAAGTTCAGAGAATCTAACATTGATCAAACCTTACTGTGAAGCTATTACAGATGAAGGACAATGAAGAATCCAGTCAGGAAGATCCCTCTAGAGAGGAGTCCCCTCTATGAAGAATATTAAAGGAGGCACAGGAGTATATAGCATTGGACTTGACTTTGGATTCTCAGATCAGAAAATGATCTGATCTTTCTGTCAGTGTGACATTAGTAGCCTGAAGGAGGAGGAGAGCAAGGAGTCTGAGAAAGAGCCTTCTCAGGAGAAAGCATAGGTGCATATTCTATGTGGGGAGTTGCTTTGACTGGCCCAAAGACTAACTAGGGATCAGTGTTGGTGGGGAGAAGAATTTGGTCACAACTGTCAATCAGATGAATCCTTGTACTCACTGAACTTAGAGTTGTCAATCTGGGACACTGGAATCACTACCCACTGCTCCAAATAAACTCAGTGTTTATGGGGGAAACTTGGGAGATTGGTGAAGTAATTTTCCTTACTGTGACAATCATAAATGTATAGGGCTGTGTAGATATTGGTTAGAATACAGTTTGATAGATGTCAGGTCCATAAATTTAAAGTTAAGAGAGCTGAAGATCTTCCCTCTAGCTGTCTTCCAAGTCCCTGCCTGGCTCCTCCCTCAGGAGCAACCATGGTCCAGACTCCTACCAGCATAGATTTTCCTAGATTTTACTTAAAGGAGTCACTCACTGTTTTCACACACAGGCCCATCTTCATGTACTGCATGTGAGGTTTCTGAGTGTCCCCAGTGTCATTGCAAATGGCAGAAGTGTGTGATCTCACACTGAGAAAGTTGTAAAATTCTTATGTTGAAGTGTCATCTGTTCACTCACTGGTACTTCATTACCTTTCCTGTTATGGGTTTTGAGACTGAGTTTGTAAGTACTCATTCTATATTGCCAGGCCTTCCTGCTCTCTTGGAAGATTCTCCACACACTTTGGAGTGAGTTTTGCTATAGAGTATACTTGGATTTAACTAGTGAACGTGTTTGCATTTTGTCACTTTGTGAGTTTATTGTTTTCATAATTCCTTAGCTTTAATTTTTATTATGTTTAGTAATTTAGTGTGTGTGCATGTATGTGTGCTTATGTTAGCATACAGAGATCAGAGAACAACTTGTGGGAGTCAGTTCTGTCTTTCCACCATGTGAATTCTGGATACCCAACTCTGGTTATCAGGTTTGGTAGCAAGTGTTCTTATCCTCTGAACCATCTTGTTGTCCCTTTTTAAGAGTTTCGGTTTCAACTTTTATCTCTTTTAATATTTAAAGGTGTTTCTTTTAAGTAACAAGTCATTTTTAATACCCATTCTTAAGAGCAGCATTCCTGGTGTTTCCTTTTAACTTAATTAACATCTTGAGTGTTTAATCTCACATCTACCTGTTTCATCAGAGGGTGTGAACTAGAAGGGTATAACCAAAGTTAAATCTACAACTGGGGGCCTTCAATTTCTTAAATTTTACATAAATGACTAAGGAGCATGCATGAAGGTTAAGGCAGTGGCCCATACTGCCAAATGACACTATGCTCCTTAGACAATGAATCTACTATGCTGTGGCAACTGTGACTTCCTATGCTAATCTGTAGTGTAAATGGAATGTGTTCTCTACTGATTTTATGAGTTTGTCTAGTGAGAATTTCTTTATCTAGCAAAGTATTTTCCAAATCACTGGTAGATTTTCTGTTATAAAACACAATTTGATGACATTGTATCTGGCAGGAAAACAAAGAGAGAAAACTCTTTAAAAGTATAAATCTAGAGATCTTCTATGCTGATGGTTCAGAGATGGGAAATGAGCCCACTGAAGCTAGATGTCCATGTTACTTGTAGTGAGACAACCAGAGATATTGGGGATGTATTACTTTACAGTCTTAAATCAAGCAAAGCCCCATGAATTTAAAAAATGATTTAATTTTTACTCATGTATATACATGTACTACATTCTTCATTGCAGACCCCTACACACATGATTATCTATGTGCTGCCATTGGGTCACAAGTATGTGCTTGCTGTCCAGCCCTCCTCTGCCACTACCATGTGCCCTCCTGGAAAGCTGACCCCATGGTCTTAAGAGCAGAGCCACTTGGGGTAGTCCTAATAAGGTCGTACATGCTTCAGCATGGCTGATAGAAATAATAAGTTAACATTTATGAGAGAGCTCCATCCCAGAGCTGTAGTAGGCAGACAGCCAACAGAAATTGTTTTGTGGATGAAATATTTCCTAAAAATAGCTCTCCCAGCTCAGCCTAATGCAATTAAAGTTAGTGATGTACATAATATGAAAACTGGGAACGCTTCCTGCTAATAACCACTGTGGAACCGAGGCAATCCATTTCATTAATTTAATATACACTTTTCATAGTCCCCTGGTAATAGAAGTATAATTAAAATGATATGCTTTGATAGGCTTTTCTTTCCAAAATGAAATTTTGCAAGTGCAGGTTTTGAAATATATATATGTCTACTTTTCCTGTAATTATTACTCATTGTACATTTATTTTGGATTCTTCCTCTTTTACCCACCCCACTCCAAACTTTTCCTGAGAGTTGAATCCTCTGGACTGGGGTGATGCACTCCTTAATGAAGGAAGGCGATTGGAGGAGAGCTAGTGAGAACAGAAGATGTAATTGCTGGAAAGAGGAAGGTGGGGATGGTTTGGAATTGAATTTGGATTGGTTGAAGATTTTTTACCCTAACTTATTTACAAAGATACCCATGATAGCCTCACAGTTGGAATAACCTGAGACTTCAAAGACAGAAAGACAAACATAATTGCTCTGCTTCTTAAAGGAAGAGAGTGAGAAAAGGTGAGTATGGTGGTCTCATGGTTGGCTGAACTCATAGTTGGGGTGCAGCTGCAGTTACTTCTGGTGCAGTGTTTCCCCATGATGAAGACTACCATTATTGTACACAGGTGTTCCATCTCCATTGCGTCTCAGTGAGGTCCTGAATTAGTCATGGGTCTCCACAGAAAGGGCCAGTAGAAGAGTATAGCATATTGTTTTTTTGTTGTTGTTCTCTTTGTTTTTGGTTTTGGTTTTTTTTGTGACACAGGAAGCCCATTGTGGTAGCAGAAAAGCAGTGTTGTGTAACTACAGGATATGAATGAACACAACTACCACAAAATAAGCAATTTCTTCTGAAAACTGGTCACACACTGAGTGAATATATGAGAAAAACTAGCTGTACAAATGAATGAAAACAGTTGTATTTTTAATGTTGCTTTTAATTTTAGGATTCATTCTTTTTAGGGCCAACTCAGTGTTCTTTGCACAGTGAAATACTGGGGAAAAAGTAAAATATGATATTTGAAGCTATAGTTATATGCACACATGTCTTACAGTGGACACACCCAGCCAGTCTCATACAGAAATATATTCAGAAGATAAAGGAACATTATGTTTGTCCTTCTGTTTAAAGGCTCCCAATATCACAGGTTATCATAAATACACACACAATTATATCTCCTATTCTGAACTCATGCCTGATTGCAATGAAGCTTAAGATATCTTTTCTTGACTCGACCTCCTCTGAGCAGGAAATATACTCAAACGTTTGGCAGTCCATCTCCTATCCAAAGGCTGCCTCTACTACATTTTGGGTCTGTCCTTCATGAGATTTTAGGATCTGAAAGTGAGGTTATCCTTCAATACTTTCTCACAAAACACACCTACTGTCAAACCCTGTAATATTTACAAACCCTGGAAATATTTACTTTCAAAACACAAGTTCTGGTCATATATCATTCCCTTTAAGAGTAAACCTTCCTTCAAAATCATTACTCCCTACCCTGATTATTAAAAAGGAAAAGAGAGAGGGGGTGTGAATATCAGCTACATCCAGCTCACACTATTGTCTCCTTCTAACATCTTATTCCCTTATGGAAAGTACATCATGGTCTTTTATGCTAATTTGAATGTCTTATCTTGTAGCTTACAGCAATTGCCCTTAAGTCTTAGATGACTGCTGAACCATCCTCATCCCACAATTTCTTCCTGACCAAACTCTGCTCACATATATCAAACTAGGTTGCTCTCTCTCAGTGGCTCAAGAAATGACTCCCAGAGTCTCAGATTCCTTCTATGACCTCTAGGTCCAAAACTTGCCTTACAAAAAATCTTAATACAAGACACTCCCTGAATATCTTCTTTATTCTGCTTGGGTGTTCTTCATCCCTTAAAACACCCATTATATTACACATGCATTTATTTACTCTCTGGCTCTTACCATACACATCTGTGCTTTCTAATAAAATGACAATTTAAAAGAATTATTTATCTAGTACCTAGTATCAACATAGTAGATACCAAGTAACCAAAATGAACTAAATAAATTGAGAGGATTAATTTTTTCTTTATTTCATTTTAGTTGTTTGGTCTAAAGTATCATGTTTTCCAAAAATTTCACACTGCTACAATTCATAATGTGAATCCATAAGCCAACTAAAACAAATTCTGAGATATACTCTCTCTCTCCAAAGCTTTATAAGCCAAGTGCCAAGCTTAAAGATTGATCACATTTGAGTTACACATTCTTTACACCAGTCTTTTTTCTTAAAACTTAAAATCAAATTAGTTGATTATACCTGTCAGGTTCAATAAAACCAGTCATTATGGACATGACAGAGTACATAATCTCTACACACATCAAATGAAAGAACTTTTCAAAACATGATGTGAAGGATGATTAATCCAGATTGACACAGAATTTAGCCTGGAGCTGATTATATCTCTCATTTGAATATTAATCTTAAATTAGCATGGATCTATTTTCTGATTGGTAATTTAGCAAAGCTTTCTCAATGTTAGAGGTATATTTTCTCTTGATTGAAAACAGTTCCAGACTTTTTGAATTAATTTGTGAAATGCCATTTACAGTATTAGAATTTTAAATCTATATCTGTGCTGCGTGGCAGATGCATGCTCATGTTTTTTCAGTTCTTCGGTTTATAACATGCTGTAAAGATGGATTGAGTGACAATGGAACAGAAAAAGTAAAAGTTGAAATTACCTCAAGTATAGGGTCACTGGGGCAGGTCACTACAAAGTAGTAAATAAAATAGACTGCATCTGTTACCTAAAATGATTATTTAGTGGTTATTTGATCTTGTTGTGACTAGTACATTATTATAATGTTCTGAATCGTGTCTTCTTAACTCTGTCATGTCTGTACCATCGGAACCATGTCATATGGTGGGGACTAGTCTTAATTGTCATCTTGCTGGGTTTAGAATCACCCAAAGGCACACCTCTAGCTGCAATTGTGAGAACATTATGGAGAGTGTGAAGAATGAAGAACTATCCTAAAGTGGGTAACACCCTTCAATGGTCAGCCCCAATATAGAGGGGTCTCAACAAAACACTCTGTCATCAGTCTGCCTTCAATTCTGCCTCAGTACATTCATCTCTGCTGCTTTTGTCCTCTACCAATATCAGACAATAGTTCTTTATTTTTTCCAATGAAGATTCCATACCAACAATTTCTCAGGAGGTTCTGGGCCTTCAGAGCTAGGTTGGGACTGCAGAAGCAGTCAGATTTGTAGAATAAGCAGCTACTGTGCTCTTGCCCTCTCCAGAAGGCAAGAACACAGTCACCAAGGCCACCACTCTTTAAGGCAATCTATAAGTCTCCTGTGTATGTATGTGTGTGTATATGTACATATGTATAGATGTATACAAATCTATACATATATACATATATGTGCATATGTATAGATGTATATTCATATATGTGTATGTGTGCATGCATATATGTATGTATATATGCACATATAATATATGTGTGTTTTTATGCATCTATATACATCTAGGCATGTATGTGTATATATATGTATCCTATGTATAAGTATTATATATTTACATATTTAAATAATTGTTTCTACTGGTTCTGTTTCTCTAGGGAACACTGCCTAGTATATGTTGGGAATTGATTCTAATGCTTTGTCTTAATTTGTCTTCCACAAGCCTCTTTCAAACCTGAGGGTCCCTGCCCCCAGCTGGCTTCAATTGTTTTCTTTTTATTAGATATTTTCTTTACTTACATGTCATAGGATTTCTCCTTTCCCAGTTTCCCCTCAAAAAAAAAAAAAAACAAGAACAAACCACTGTTGCCTCCCCCATTCCCCTGCTTGCCACTCCATCCTCTCCCATTTATTGGCCCTGGCATTCCCCTACACTGGGGGACAGAACCTTCACAGGGCCAAGGGCCTCTCCTCCCACTGATGACCAACTTTGCAATCCTCTATTATACACATGCTGCCAGAGCAATCAGTCCCACCATGTATACTCCTTGGTTGGTAGTTGAGTCTCTGGGAGCTCCGAGGGTACTAGCTAGTTCATATTGTTGTTCATCCTAAGGGGCTGCAAACCCTTCAGCTCCTTTGGTCTTTTCTCTAACTCCTTCATTGGGGACCCAGTTCAATGGATGGCTGTGAGCCTCTACTTCTGTATTAGTCAGGTACTGTCAGAGCCTCTCAAGAGACAGCTATATCAGGCTGAATTGTCCTTCCTTCAATCTCTGCTCCATAGTCAGTCTCTTCAACTCCTCCCGTGGGTATTTTGTTTATAAAGAATTGCCAAACAGCCAATGGCTATGCAGAAAAACAGGAGCAGGACTTTTAGATTGGGCATGTAAGTGACAGAGAGCAGAGATGGAGAATCACTATGATGGAGAAGCAGAAAGATGAAACTTAAAGGCCTGTTAGCACGTGAGAATCAGGGAAAGTGGCCATAGGGTTTTTGCTGGCCACAGGAGGTTTAGAAGTGTTCAGCCATTGAGTTAGTCAAGGCATATCAAAATTAGCTGGCAAGTGTGTGTGTGTGTGTGTGTGTGTGTGTGTGTGTGTGTTTTATTTGAGAGAGCTCTTTGGTGCATTAAGCATGTGACCCATCAGGAGTCAAAGTAGTTTAACAAATTCATAGCTACTTAGTGAGGTTATAGAGTATCTAATATAGAATTACACACACACAGAGAGAGAGAGAGAGAGAGAGAGAGAGAG
>NW_022196912.1:42384074-42399670 GCF_008632895.1 Mastomys coucha
AGAGAGAGAGAGAGAGAGAGAGAAAGAGAGGAGGTCTGCCTGTCAGTTGTTCAGTAAGTTAGACTGAAATAAAAGACAAACAATTTGAAACTAGATTACAATAGTCTGTAGTCTGGGATTCAGGCTAGGGCTTTTTGTTTATTCTGATACTTGGAACAATTCTTATCCTACAACAGATATTCAACTACACATGTTAGTAATAGACACATAGAGCTGTCCCAACCATCCAGACACACTGACTTCTATACAGTTAGGCAATGAGAGCTTTGAAGGTGGTTTGCTACAGTGCTATTGACAGTCGAATCTTCACTTAGTGCTACCGTGCCTTACAGACACATGGGTGTTTCCCTTCACAGAACAATGCGTTATGAGACACAATTCTGGAAAATGTCCAACATTGATACATATATATATTTTCAATTAGTTAATTTTGTGCTTTTAGAGTTGGAACTTGCTGTGTAATGATTTGGCCTCATAATCCTTCTGCCTCAGCTTCTTGAGTGCTTAAATTATAGGAGTTTGCCACCATGGCCAGCTGATTGTTTATTGTCATAATATGCTAGTAACTATTATAAGGACCTTACCTTTACAATCCAACATCCATGGATGCTCAGGCAGGAACTGAAAACATAAGGGTGAAAAGGAAACCAATGGAGAAATGCTGCTTACTGGCTTGCTCCTCCTAGTTTTCTTAGCTACATTTCCTGCACGGCACAGGCCCACCTGCCCACCTCCTGCATCAATTACCAAATCAGAAACACCCAATAGACATGGCCATAAGCTAATGTGAACAAAGAGTGTTCCTCTTCTAGGTTTGTGTCACAGTGACAGGTGATGCTAACTGTGAGAGCGAACAACCCTGGAAACAAACACTGAATTCCTTCTTCATATAATCATGAAAGATCTGCCCAGTCACCTACACTCATGGGCATGGGCCACAGACATCATTCATACTGTAATGCTTCTCAGAGATTCATTCTCCATTTGGGCAGCCATTCATGAGCGCCTTGATTCTGTTCTATTTAATGTCTTGGGTAATATTTTTGTATTTAATGACATTCAAGTCTTCTTGCTGTGTTTGAAAGATCTGAGGTTTCAGAAAGCCAAGCCACAGGTGGTTTGAATATTAAATACCTTCATACACTTACATGTTTGATCACTTGGTTCCCCAGGGGTTGTACTTGGAGCCCTTAGGAAGTGGAACCTCACTCGAGGAAGTGAGTCGTTGATGGTTGACCTTGGAGCTATACAGCTCTACATCATTCCTTGAAAACTCTCTGCTTCCTGACTGCAGATGGGACTAGTTTGACTACATACCAGTGCAATGTGGTGAGCAAGCTTCATGTTCCTGCTGCCAGGGTTCCCCTTCCTGCTGGCATGTATTCTGCACCATGATGGACAGTATCTCCCTGGAACTACAGGTTAAGGTAAATGCTTCCCCTCTAAGTTACTGTTGTCAGGGTAGCTTCTCACTGAAGCAGGGAAGAAACTAAGATAGCAATCTATACTTACTGCAGACAATATTTCTTAGATCCCTCATGAGCTGAGTGAAAAGTGTATTTATTGATGGCAACAGAAGCAGAAGAAGACACTGTGTTAAAGTGAGAATTTCTGGTTACTTTGGAGACTAAGGTTACAATGTTTTTGGGGGACAACAGGTAAAAGACTTTTGCTGAAGCAAACACAGGTGAAAGGATGTTCTGTTATAGCAAATTGAAAGGATTCATAGAAAGAATATAAATATGACTTCCTAGAGAGTGGGAGTATAGCACTGGTTCACTTTGTTCCACCTTTCTAGTCGTCACTGACTACACTTATATATTGGTTTGCCTTATATTGTATTGCTGAGTTTCCCCTGTGGTGCCTCCATAGAAACTCTCCAAGGGACTTCTCATTAGATTTCTATGGCTTTTTGAAAATTCAACTTACATGAGCCAATTGGCTAACATTGTGGGGTTTTTATTTTTGTTTGTTTGTTTTTGTTTGTTTGTTTTTGTTTTTGTTTTTTGATTGAATTATCCTTGCTTATTTGTGTGTGGTGTCTATTGAAGGACTGGATTGCAGTTGTTGATTCCTGTGTGGTGTCTGCCAAGTGGATTGGACTAGGAGTAACAAAGATTGGAATTACCACAAAGAACCATTTCTAAACAGGTCTACTTCCCCTATATACTAATAACTTTTCTTTTCCACTACCTCTAGTTGAACCCTTAATAAGGTAGGTTATGAAAAAATACATGCATACATTATGTGCTGAAAAAAAAAATGTCCTGATGTGGAACAGGAAAGGAGTGATTAAATGGCTTGTATGAAGGCAAAGATAAAGAAGGGTCAAAAACTATAAATCAGCAGGGGAGGCAGATGGGTGGATAAAGGAGTGGAAAAGAACCAGAAATTCTGATAGTGGATGAGTCTTTGAACAACAGCCCCAAACAGGTAGGTATAAGCTGTTGGGTGCGCTCTGTCCTTGATTTTACCATGTTAAGTTATGACTGGCATTTCCATTTCATCACAGCCTTTTTGTTCTCAGTTCCGTTACCTTGCACCTGGATTGTGCAAAGATTTTCATGGTCTGGATGCATTTTGAGGGGCTCCACTATATGTTCAAGGTCAGCTTTTATTCCAGAGCTAGTCTTTGGCTGTTTGCATCCATTTCCACTGGTAAGGATGCTAAGTCCCTTTCTGTCCCTCCGTGTGACTGCCTTGTCCTTGCTCTGAAAGTCATTTTCCCCAAGTGGCTTTGAAAGGGTTTTTGCTCTATGTAGCAGCATCATAGCAGCTCTCAGAACATCAGACCTAATCATAAGTTCAAAGCTCATTTCACAACACCACAGGGATAGCTGTGTGATGAGATGCTCATCAGATGGATTTCTCCCAGTGTTCACCAGTTTTAGTCTGAATGATAGAAATGACGCCTTGAAAACTAACCCAGGTTAAATAGCTGTAGATTTCATAGAAAAGAAGAAGGGGCAGAGAATGGGAGGGAGGTAGGCAGAGAGAGAGAGAGAGAGACAGAGACAGAGAGAGAGAGAGAGAGAGAGAGAGAGAGAGGAGAGAGCAGAATCAACAGCACCACTGCTAACTGCTCCGAGAACTTCCATTGTACTCAGTGTGTGTGTATTTGTGTGTGTGTGTGTGTGTGTGTGTGTGTGTGTGTGTGGTATATTTAAGAGCTTGGGGAGTTGGGATGCTCCTAGTTTGCATATCCCATTGTGTTTTCTTTGGGTGATTTATACATTCTGCCATCATTTCCTTCCTGTTCATATTCTTTTATCCAACGGTAAAAATTTTACACATTCCAGACCTTTAACCCAAACTTGTAGAATTTCTGGAGAGATCTGTGTTAATCTAGAATCTTTAGATTTGCAGAGATAAGATCTGATATTTCCTCAGATCCTCTCCAAATGTTAGTGTCAGGAATGTTGGGGCAATGGCATGGAGGGAGGAATGGATAGACAGAGAAAGGGAAAGAGGTCTGAGTGGAGAAGAGCAGGTGGCTGATGCTGGAGAACCCTGCAGCTGTACATTGATCACCAACAGACATAGCAAACTGTCATTACAGATTTTATATTCTATTTACATATTTATTGAATTTACCTCATAACTACTCACCAATATATAAATATACCCGACCCTTTATAAAAGACTCACACAGTTTCCTGTGACATCCCATGTTGCTTCCCATGGGAAGACCAATTAATGTTGAATATTTCAATGTTCTACTTTTCTTTCTTCAGCTATGACAAAATGCAACTTAGGCAGGAAGGATTTATCTAGCTTGTACTTCCAGGTTATAGTCCACACTGAGGGAAGTCAGGGCAGGAAATGAAGCTGGAACTTTTAAGAAACTGTAAAGAACACCTTCTTGCTGGATCACTTACCGGCTCATACTTAGCTACTGTCTCATACAACCCATAGCCACCTGCTTAGGGATTGGTGTTGCTCACAGTGGGCTATGTCTTCCTACATCAATTAAAAATCATGACAGTCTTCTGCAGACAGGCCCACAAGCCAACCTAACCTAGCAATTCCTCAATCTAGAGTCCTTTTTCATGTGAACCTTGGATAGATTTGACAGTTAAAGCTAACTGGGAAAGTCATCCAGCTAGATTTCATGAATACATGTTAAGTACCCTGACTACTAACCCAAACCTTCTGTCAGGGCTATAATCATTCTTTCAGAAATAAAGGTATTTTGAAGAGACATTATACTCCTTTTGATTATAAAACTATTGAAACGATGGTCTCCACAAGATTGTAATTTACCCAGGAATCTCATGCTAGGAGAAGGAAAGAGTTAGGGTTTTGGTGTCAGCCAGAGAAAGAATTTGTCTTCCTACAAGAGATGCCACAAATTTATTGTTACCTTATAGGAAATAGTGGAGCTTAGACAAGGGTGGTGGGTGGAGCAATACCTTGACCAGGTTTGTTTAGTTAAACATGCCTCTGGCTTTCTGTTTAAATCTAAACCTTATTATCTTCAGGTTCTAAAGATGAATGTGTGGTATGTGGGTATCCCTAGATCTCTTTGTTCTCATCCCAATGAGACCACATTGAATGAATCTCCTTTCTCTGTATTTCATTATTTATTGGTATCTTTAATTAGTCTATTGAGCATGAGTAGCTGAGAGTGATTTATTGGACTGATAGATTATAGACTCTGACCCTAACAACTCTGGTAATAGGGCCACACTCATGATGGAAGAAAGAGGGACAGCTGGAACCTTTACATGAACTCTATTGAAGTCTGCTGAGGGTTGCATATCTCATTTATCCTGGGCTGTACCTCTCTTACTACCAACTTTCTGTGGCCTTCTCACTAACCCTCCCTCAGCTCCTTGTGGATCCCAGAATACTAGATTTAACACTGTCAGGACACAGATATGTTTGTGAGATCTAAGAAGGTATAAAGAACTCAGCATTGAAGAAAATGAGCATTCCTAATTTAAAGGTGGAATTGTCAACTAGACACCACACTGACTCAGAGCTGGGGTGACACAAAGGCATTGAAGCAAAACATCTGCCTGTTAAATTCACATCCCAAGCAGCCAACCACAGCTCTGTAGAAATATTTGGCTGGCAGTCTCCACAGCATCTACTGTGTGGTTGTCACATTTGGATGGTGACACGTCTGATGGAACGAAGCCAACAGACACAGTTGGAGGGGTCTGTAATCCCAGGATGGCAAAGGGTGTGGAAACTTCAGACTGCAATTTCAGAAGTCAGGAGATGACCTCTGGAGCTCCCAGACAGATGGCTCTAAGCTCTCTTAAAGTTCACTGTGGATAACTGAGCTAACAGTTATATTACATGTGCTGTATTCTGTTCGCAGTTAAGATTTTGCTAGTCAAGAGAGTTTTTGTTATTCTTGATTTCAGTTGCATGTTTGTATCTACTCTGTGTGTTCATTTTTCCATATATGTTCATATGTGTGTAGACTGACCTGAATGTGTATGGGTGTTGGCCTGAAGTTGATAGACATATCAGGCATTGTCTTTAATTGCTCTCTACTTTATTTACTGAGGTAAGGTCTCCTCCTAGATTAACAACTTCTTCATTTTTGGCTAGGCTAGATATTCAGCTTACTCCAAGGATCTCCTCTATCTGCTTCCATAGTGTTGGGATTAAGTTTGGCTATCATGCCTATTCAGCTTTTATTTGACTTTGGGGAGGGGGGGTCTGAACTCCAGTCATTATGCATATGGGCAGCAAATCCTTCACTATCGACTAAGCAATTTCTTTCTTTCTTTCTCTTTTCTCTCTCTCTTTCTTCCTTCCTTTTTCTTTCTTCCCTTCCTTCTTTTTCTCTCTCTCTCTTTCTTTCTTTTTCTTTCTTTCTCCCTTCCTCCCTTCCTCTTTTTTCTTCCTTCCTTCCTTTTTTTCTTCCTTTCTTCCTTCCTTCCTTCCTTCCTTCCTTCCTTTCTTTCTTTCTTCCTTCCTTCCTTTCTTTCTTTCTTTCTTTTTTTCTTTCTTTCTTTCTTTCTTTCTTTCTTTCTTTCTTTCTTTCTTTCTTTCTTTCTTTCTCCCTTCCTTCCTTCCTTTCAGTCTTTTTAAAATTATTTTATTTATTTACATTCCAGCCATTGTCTCTCCTCCCAGTCCCCTCTCCTAGAGTTCCTCATCTCATTCCTCCTCTCTTTTGCCTCCCAAAGGGCACTCCCCAATACAGACCTCCTCTTTCCCTGGGGCCTCAAGTATCTCCAGGATTAGGCACATTTTCTCCCACTGAGGTCAGGCCAGGCTGTCCTCTGCTTTATATGTGCTGGGGGTGGGGGCAAGGACCAGCCCCTGTATGCTGCCTGGTTGGTGGCTCAGTCTCTGGAATCTCCCTGGGGTCTGGTTTAGTTGACACTGTTGGACTTCCTATGGGATTGTCCTCCTCTTTAGCGTCTTCAGTCCTTCTAATTCAACCATAGGGGTCCCCAACTTAAGTCCAAAGGTTGGGTGTAAGTATGTGTGTCTGTCTCAGTCAGCTGCTGGCTGGGCCTCTCAGAGGGCAGCCATGTCAGGCTCTTGTCTGTAAATACATCATAGCATCAGTGATAGTGTCAGGCCTTAGTGCTCCACTATGAGATGGATCCCAAGTTGGACCTGTCATTGGACCACCTTTCTTTCACTCTCTTCTCCATTATTGTCCCTGCAGTTCTTTTAGACAGGAACAGTCTGGGTAAGAAATTTTGACTATGGGCTAGTAACTCTGTCCCTCCACTTGAGGTCTTGTCTATTTACTGGAGGTAGACTCTTCCAATTTCCTCTCCCTATTGTGCATTTTGGCTAAGGTCATGCCCATTGAGTCCTGAAAATATTTCACCTCCAAGGCCTCTGGTACTTTCTAGATCTTCCCATTCCCAAGCCCTGAGGCTACACATTTCCACTCATTCTCCTGGCCCTCTAGGCTTATCTCTCATTCCCCTCTCCCCATACCTGATCCTGTTTCCCCTTTTCCCTCCCCCCTCTCCTCTCTCACCCAGATCCCTTCCTATGCCTCCAGTGATTATTTTCTTTCCCCTTCTAAGTAGGATTGAAGCCTCCTCATTTGGGCCTTTCTCACTTGTTGCTCATCTTACAGTCTGTGAGTTGCATCCTATCAGTGAGTACATACCGTGCATGTCCTTTTGGGTATGGATTACCTCACTCAGGATGATATTTTCTAGTTCCATCCATTTGCCTGCAAAATTCATGATGTCCTCATTTTTAATAGCTGGATAGTATTCCATTGTGTAAATGAACCATATTTTCTATATTCATTCTTCAGTTAAAGGACATTTGGATTCTTTCCAACTTCTGATTATTGTAAAGAAGGTTGCTATGAACAAAGAGGAGCAAATGTCCTTGTGCTATAGTCAGGATTCTTTTGAGTATATGCCAAGGAGTGGTAAAGCTGGATCTTCAGGTAAAGCTATTTCCAGTTTTCTGAGGAACCACCAGATTTATTTCAAGAGTGATTGTACCAGTTTGCAATCCGACTAGCAGTGTTCCTCTTCCTCCACATCCTCACCAGCATGTGCTGTCACTTGAGTTTCTGATCTTAGCTATTCTGATTGGTATAAGGTGGAATCTCAGGGTCATTTTAATTTGTATTTCTCTGATGACTAAGGACTTTGAACATTTCTTTAACTGCTTTTTGGCCATTTAAGATTCTTCTGTTGTGAATTCTCTGTTTAGCTCTGTACCTCATTTTTTAATTAGGTTATTTGGTTTTAGGAGGTTAACTTCTTGATATATATATAGGATATTAGTCTTTGCAGATGTAGGGGTAGTGAAGATTTTTTTTCCCAATCCATAGGTTGCTAATTTGTTCTATTGATAGTGTCTTCTGCCTTACAGAAACTTTTCAGTTTCATGAGGTCACATTTATTAATCATTGATCTTAGAGTCTGAGCCATTAGTGTTCTGATCAGGAAATTACCCCTGTGACAATGAGATCTAGGTACTGAGTCATCTTTAGACAAGTGTTGTCATTCTTGAGACAACTCTCTTCTCCCTCCTTATCCTGGAATGTCTGTATCCTCAAAGATCTGCTTGTCATTCCAGCAAAATAACCTCTATAAAATCCATGCAGCCCTATTGGGGGTTTGTTGTCACCTTCTGAGATTGTTCCTCTGTAGCCCAGCCATGGCTCCAGCAGATGACTTTGGGAATATCACAATACAGTATGTGAAGGTAGATAACATACTGAGTAAACCATTGTGTACCTGGACCTATGGCCAAAGTATATATTCAAATGTTTGAAATTTTGATGGTTGCTGAGATATTTCTGAAGCAGGAAGAAAGAAATACTAATAAAATGCAAAATTGCTATTCCTTGGATGGGCCATTTACCACTGGAGTCTGTCTGTAGGGTAGGTACATGGTTACAGCTTTGCCTCATGTGTATGTGTGTGTCTTAAACCCAATGTAGAAGATCAATGACTACTGAGCTCCAAAGGTGGCATTGAACAGAGGTTCTTAGGAAAAGATTTCAACTAGTATGTGCCAGATAAATTCCAGCGGAGTTGCAGAGGTGTGGACGTGCTCCCTAGTATTGTGACAGTGTGATGGTACCCCATTCCATCCCTCTGGCTGTCAGAGCCTTCCTGCAGGCTACAGAGCTGGAAGACTCAAAAAGAAAAACAAACAAACAAAAAAAGGTTCAATCCTTGGTACTGATTAGATTGTACCAGTTGCTGAGGCTGCAGGCTGAGTATCTGAATTCTCAGTCTCCTAAGTTGCTTTACCCAAAATGTCCTGAGGGTTGATTTTAACAATTTTGGGAAATCATTTGAAAATACCTTTGGCTTGAAAATCATTTTAAATAGTTGTATCCATTAGAGCAGGACACCTCGATATAAGTTGTTCTCTGTACCAGTGCAATTTTCTCTAATAGTCTCTATCTGCTATAGAGAGAAGCATCTTTGATGAGAAGTGGAACTAAATTTATTGTAAATATAAGAATAAGTATTTAAAATGTAGTTAGAGATTATAGTGGTTAAGTAAAGTGGTGGTAAAGTGGTGGTTGTAGGTTCTCCTCTAAGATCCACAGTATCACTAGCCCCAGGTTTCCAGTACCTGACATGATTTCCCTACTGTAGAGTGAACTCTAAGTTCAAGTTACACAGCTGTTGCCTTCCACCAACACATGAGTGCTCTTATTGCACCATTTGAGTTTATCTTTCTATGGTAAGTCTTTTGGAGAACATTCTGGAATAGCATCTGCTTTCCCACAGTCTTTTTTTTTTTTCTTTAACATCAAAATGGTTTAAAATCGGTTATGATTTTTTTTCCTGGAGATCATCTCCAGCCCTGAGCTTTTATCCTACTATAGAGAGCCCAGAGGATGAGCCCAAGACAGCTCTGGGCAGGAATTTATGTGAGTGTCCCTGTGCCTATCTTGTTTCATTTAATGAGAAGTCATCAGTTGGGAGACTGACTGTAGAAGAAAGCAAGAATCTGTTGTAGAAAACCTCCATCCTCCCTTTTCCATTTCCTCCTTCCCAAGTTCATCCTTCTGGTGGCCCCAAGCTGTTTTAACAGCAACATATGCAGATGTGCAGGAGAGAGTTCCCACCAAGAAACAGCCTGGTGTACAAAGTCACATTATATGTGCTTCCCTTCTGGAGAACTGATCTGTCTCCTTGGAAATAGGGAAAAGAATTACCAGACCTACCATATACAGATATTGGCATAACTACATGGATTCAGTAGAATTCTAAAAAGGAGACTGTGAATGCACAGGTGGTTGGTACTGAAAGGTGATAGGGGAGAGAGAGGGGGGATTGGAAGGGAAAGGATAGAAGTTTAATCATAGTAAGTTATGTGCATGTATGAAATTCTCAACTGAAAGAAAAGAATCACTACACCCAAAAGATTGTTGGAAGATGAAAACATGTCTATTGTTTAACAAGGTGCTTTAGGAAGAAGATAGTGGGGAAGGAAAAGAGAGGGAAAAGAAGAATATAGGAAGAAGAGAGAGAAAGGGAAAGGAACGGCAGACAGGATGGAGAGAAAAGAAACCTTGAAGATGGGACATAAAGACTAGTTAACCCTGGCATGGCTGCTAGATATAATTTGTGGGTACTCTCTGCAAGTGGTAAGAGGGAGACTTCCAGAGAACCCTACCTCAGAAGGCTGAAATCTTGTGAGAGTAGTTCCTGCAGGACACTCTGGGTTCCATGTGTGTTTTTAGTGCTCTGCATTTTAAGGGCACTGAGTATTTTCAGAAGATTGCAGAAGGACTCAGAGGATAAAAATTGGAAGATGATGTTATCACACTGGAAAAAACATTCACTGTATTCTTGAGGAGGTAGACCCAAAGAGCATGTTCACATTCCAACGCCAACCTATGCTCATCAACCGGTTTGTATGAATGTCTAAGCTAGATCAGGGCTTGTGTTGAGGGGGACTTACAAAGAACCAAGTAGGTTTTTTTTTTTTAAATGTAGGGTATGGCAGCTGTGAGAATGTGGCCAGAAGGTTTACATATCAAGGACCCTCCCTTAAACCTATCCCTTCTAAGTCATACTTGCCATAGTCCCACCCACACAGTGGTTGGTTCAGCAAGGATGGCATTGGCAAACTCTTCATGAGGAGTCCAAGAAAACACAGATCCCTGATCTGGCCTCTTCAAATCTTCCAAAAGTCTCCTTACCCTCTCAGAAGTTGAAACTGCTTCCATTCAACTCCCTCTATCATCCTTGAGAGCAGACTCCATCACTCTCCACCACTCTCCTTCCTGTGTCAGTCTTGACTCCATACTTCTTGCTCCTAGTCTTCTCTGTAAAACCTCCTTGAGTATACATCCCACCTTAAAGTTTGCTTCTTGGAGAACGATATTGGGCAACCAACTAATCCCAATTTGTCTGAGTCTTGCCTGACTTTAATGATGACAGTTTGGGAAACTCAATCCCACACTAACAGTGGTCAACAATCACTACACACACACACACGCGTGCGCGCGCGCACACACACACACACACACACACACACACACACACGCACAAATCTAAGCCAGAATAGCAGACATTTTTCAGGTTTCTTTTGGTATATATAATGGGAAAAAGCTAGACACAACAGAAGGGACTTGGGGAATGTATACTGTGCGAAAGCTAGACATGACAGAAGGTACTTGGGGATTTGGATGAAATAAAATTTTAGGCTTAAAAAATCATTTAAAACTCTTCAGAGTGCACCTGCCCTGAGCCATTCCTAAGAGTATCTGTTAAGTTGAAACCACTGGCTAACTGTGGTAAGCCGATCATTTATTAAAACTTCAGTGCAACTGACTTCTATAGCCATGTTAGTACAGCATGAAAACAGACTGGAGTCTCTCGCACGGATTCCACACTGAGGCAGTTGGTACCCAAATTATAAGTGAATTTTATGTCTGGTGAGACACCCAACAGGGATGGGTACTGATTGGTGGTTCACACATCAAAGATGAACCCTTGAAACTAAAGGCTCTTCCCTTCAGCATCATGAATGTCTACTGTGTGCTCTATATGTCACAGGAACTATAGCTAAAAATAAGCCTAGAATAGACAGACAATCCCTACTTAGCAGATCAATAGTGTCATCTGTGGCATTGTGTGTAGTTGGTGCTCAACTTGGTGTTCAGGTTCACAGTGCAGATGAAGAAATATTGAAAGAACATTATTTTTATTATTGTTCAGTCTGGAGAAACATGAGGTCTTTAGAAACCTGAGTGGAGGCTCTACAAGAGAGTCACAATGGGCTGCTTATACAGCATTTGAGCAAACAGTGTCAGAGGGAGAAAAGATGTATTTGGTGGCACAAAATGGTGAGCTGTTGGTCATTGCATAAACCAATGATAACTATGTCAATTTTCAGGACATAGAAGGAAGAAATAGGAACAAATAGGAATCAAAGATAGGGAGATCTGTGGCTTTGGTTTCTCACAGTTCTTGGATGTATCTATGGTCTGAATGTCTATGAAACCCCAACTCTCTAGGAACAAGTCTATATTTCCAGTATGATGAATTGAGTTGAAACCTTTGTGATGTGATCAGGCTATAGAGGTATGATTCCACAAATGGGATTTGTGCTACTGTGAAAAGTATTCCCACTGAATTGCCACTGTGGGAGGAGACAGTGAGAAGAGGCTGCAGTCAGAAGGTCCTTGGCAGGCATCTTGATCCATCAGAAAAATACTCTATGATGAACTACACACAGAATCATTCATCTCAATCTGAAGGTTGTGAAGTAAAAGATCAAGGCAGAATCACTTTTTATGAGGGATCTTTTTCTGGTCCTCAAAAAATGTCTTCTACCCACCCTTCCTGAGTAGGAGAGGAAAAAGCAGCTAGGTCTCAGTAGCTATTAGGATCTCATCTCCTTTCAGAGGGCCTGTTTCCTATTACCCTCACTTTGAGTCTTATCATTTCAACATATGCATGTTGACTGGACGCAAACAATCTGAACATAGGAGGAGGCACAAATGGGGCTTTGGTATATAACACGTTCAAGAAAACAAACAAAGACTCCATTTGAAATCACAGTGGAGGGTTTCAAAGTTTTACTCTGGGAGCATCTTTTTGTGGGGCAATTGTTATAGAGTCTAGTCTAGACTTAGTCTGTAGAGTATAAATCCTTAAAGTAGATGAGAATATAGACTTGTAGAAGATGCACAGTGGGAAAAAATTTTTTTTATATTGATGACTATGGAGATTTAAAATGTTTCTATGTTTCCAGGGGTTGGTGGAAAGCATAATGAACATTTAATAGTGTGTCTCTTTTGATGTAGCCAGAAGTTAGTGGTATATGTGTGTTCATGGAGGGGGTTATAAGACAGTGTTGGGTATCTTTCTCAATCAATGTCTGACTTTATTTTATTTTAACATAGATGGGAGTCTCACTGAACCTGAAGTTCATCAATTTGATTAGACTGGATCACCAGCAAGATACAGGATTTCTACCTGTGCTTACTCATCCCTGAGATTACTGACTCATACCTCTTGTGAATTTTGTTTTGTTTTGTTTTGATACAGGGTCTCACTACAAAGCTATGAATGGCATGGAATGCTCTAAGTAGACCAGGATATCTTTAAACTGACAGAAATCCTCATACTTCTGTCTCCCATGTGTTGATATTAAAGATACATATTCACCCTGGCTCTGTGTGTTCTTTTTAACATGGATGGTGGGGATGGAACTCAAGTCTTCATGTTGATGAGGAGAGTACTTCACAAACTGAGCCAAGATCCCAGTTCTCACTGATGACTTTTTAAGACCCATACTGTGCTATGTTCGTTTTACAATTGGATAAAGATATTGTCAGCTAAATTTTATGCTGCTTGGAATAAATTTAAAAATCAACCTTACTTGCCTCTTCATTACTCTGTCCATCACTAGAAAGTCTACAAGTGCTACCTAAAAATATGTACTAGTGCATTTTTTTTTGATATAGTGAGGTTCTAACAGTTCTGTTAGCCACATGTAATATGTAGGTAGCAATTGTGCCTAGAGGTAGGCAGCTGGCACAACAGGGTAACAACAGAGCAGGCACATCCTTGCAATGTGCACCTACTGGATAAGAAAAAGGATGCCTTTCTTTGGTGTTTGCTTCAGCAGAACAAGAAGTATATTTCCAAATGAACACATCACAGTGACCTTACGTTATTATTAATGCATGACTTGATCCCATCAGTATATTTAGAGTTCCCTTAAGATAGTCTCTTGAAACTTTAGGTCCCCACATTGACACTAGGTAGCAAGATTGCTCAGTGGGTAGTGCCACTTGCCACCAAGCCCAACAGCCAGGAT
Source organism: Mastomys coucha (assembly GCF_008632895.1). NCBI lineage: Eukaryota > Metazoa > Chordata > Mammalia > Rodentia > Muridae > Mastomys > Mastomys coucha. The sequence goes on from NW_022196912.1 coordinate 42,397,830, forward strand.
TTGACTTCTAAGACCCATACGAGATGAAGATTCCTGAGAGTTGTCCATGGACCTCACAGGAATACTATGAAATGTGTACAGTCACATTCATATATATAGTCATATATATATATATATATATATATATATACATACATACATACAGATGTATAATAAAAACATTTAAAAGGAGTGCTAACTCTTCTAATGTATTTCAAGTGTATTAGTCTGTTTTCTTCAGGGTGTTTCACAATAGAAAAACTAATATTTTTCACATATTGTGGCTTTAAAGTTGAGGACTACATATACAGAAAAGGGTTATTTAGAACTACTTAGAGAGTAAATATTAGTGCCTGGTTTAAAACATGCTCAAATCTAAATGTTTTGTTACCTACTGTAAAGTTTCATCATGTACAGTCCCACTAATTATCAAGAGTTTTCTTGTATGAAGAAGTTGAAAATTTAGTAAGAAATTTCTAAGAATTCAGTATTCATGTTTGTCTCTATAGTGATAGGATAAAAGATTTCTCCAAGGTGAAGCTAAATAGAGGAAACAATGGAGGGAGTGGAAGTTGTGCTATCTGATTGCTGTGCAATTGTTTTGGGTAATGGAATGGTAGCCACTTCCATTCATTTTGTTTTAACCTCTGGTTTTTTTCTAACACTAGAACAAATTACAGCTAGAGAGAGGACCACCCCACACCCTTAGAGCCAGCTGAATCACCAGCTGGAAGATGCCACATGGAACAAATCTGTATTACCTGGATGAGTGGGGAGCAAGCCTCTGGTTTAATTACCCAACAAGTAGTTTCCGACCAATTTGTTGCAGCACCTGTGTGCTCCATACCTCAGCAGACACAGGTTACAATGATCTATCTGTTGGGTTTCTGCATTTTAATCTGTCCTTTGGACTATGGGAGAACTGGTAGAAGAACATTATTCATACACTCTTTGGTACCTTTATTTTATCCTTGGGTTCATATATAGTATTTTTAAGATAAAGTTTTGAAGATTATATATCATTACTCTCAGGTTTTACTGTTTCCAAAACTCTAAATTTCAACTCTTTCTGTGGGATCTGACTGTCTCTGCAAATACCGTGCTATGAAATTTTTCTTCTCTATGTATCTTTCCCACATTTTGTCTCCCCCCTTTTCATACTATAATTTCTGCTATTCCATAATCTGTTTTATAAGCAGCTCCTTAGGAAAAATGTTTGGAAATATTCATTAAAATTTATAATTTTCATGTTATAAAATATACCAAATATATATATTTTGCTTTTGAGATTATGATTTAATTATAACATTTTCCCCTCACCTTTTCTCCCTCCAAATCCTCACATATACCTCTCCCTACTCTCTTTCAAATTCATAGTCTTTTTTAAAACATTTTTTACAATGCAATTGTTATCATATTCATAGATGCATATATATATTTCAAAATATGACCTGTTCAGTGTGTATAATGCTATTTGTATGTTTTCAAGGCTGACCATTTGGCACTGAATAGTCAGTCAGTTTGCACGCTTATGTCTGTGGAAGGCCTCCTTTCCTATTCCCAGTTTTTTTTTTCTTGCTTGTTGTGTAGGGTTGAGGCTTCATGGGCTCCTCTGTGTCTAGTTTGCTGTGCTCATCTGTGTTATTCTTGTTCTCCTCATATTTGGGCAGTCAATTTGATGAGACTTTACGAGTGTAGCTTTTGATACTAGGAGACACAATCTCACAGAAAACTCCCTAATATTTTCCCTCCTATAATCTTTCCACAGCCTCTTCTATAATGTTTCTTCACTGTTAGGTGCAGGACTATTTTGTAGGTGTATCTGTTGGGACTGGATGCATTTTGATTGACTGTGGGTTTTT
>NW_022196912.1:42399680-42413208 GCF_008632895.1 Mastomys coucha
CAACAAAAAGATGCTTCCTCGACAAAGGTTGAAGGCTATCCTTACCTGTGGGTTTAAGTACCAATGTTCATAGATTGTTCTTTGGAATTATGCTGCTTTAGTAAAGTAGTGGTTGTACATTCTCCTCCAGTAACCATGACTTCACTAGTCTTAAGTAGTTAGCCAGGTTTCCAGTACCAGGCACAGTCTCCCTGTTCTTATGCAGGTCTTAGGTCCAATTAGAGAGCTGTTGTTAACAGACACTACGGAACACTTAGGATTACTGTGCCATCACAGTGTTAATGTGGTTCATAGGTGGCACAGCTGGGGAGTGCTGTTGGTTGTCTTTCTCCTTTGGAAGTTTGCATGACATTTTCTGATACTATGAATGCTAGTCCTAGGGAAGAGGTTTTCAGGATAGTTCTAGTTCAGGGGTCTTTAAACATTGTTTCTAAAGTACATGGTGTTTTTTTAGAAACAGGGACTTACCTTCCACTTTGGGGAGTAACTGAAATATAAAATATGCAAAATACCAATTTATAACTTTTATTTTGCCAATTGATCCTCCCAGAATGCTTTCGTTGCATTACATAAACTTTTGGCCACCAAATCATAGGTGCAATCATATGATGATCTGAGCAAATTAGACCACAAGTAAATGTCTGATTACCATCTTGATTCCATAGTGAAGTTAAGGCACCCACAAATAATTACACTTCCAGCAGGATGTTGTAATCTACAGAACAAGGAAGATAAGAATCTATTAAGATATAGGTATATAGATATTGATAGTATAGAGAGAAATTACTAGTTTGTCAAGGAGATGATTATTTCCTGAGATGAGTTTTTAATTAATGGAGAAATATTAATGTGTGTCTATATAGCTGTGTGTTTGTGTTTCTGTCTGTGTGTTTCTGCATGCTTATATCTCTATCTCTGTATGTATCTGTGTGTGTCTATGCATGCTTCTCTCTGTGTGTGTGTATATATATATGCATATGTGTGTGTTCGTCTGTGTCTGTGCATATCTGTGTGCCTGTGCATATCTGTGTGCCTGTGCATACCTCTGTTTCTGTGTGTGTCTATGTGTGTCACTCTCTGTGCTTTTATACATGTGTATCTGTGTGTTTCTGTATATCTGTCTGTGTATGTGTGCCCACTGACAACTATCAGCTTATAAACATTTAGGCATGATCAGCATTATTTTAATTTTTACCTATTTTAAATCTATGTCATCAACAGAACCATAAAACAAGTCCTCATTTGTGAAGTTAGCCTATGTTCATGGTATAGATGTTCTCAACTTGGCTTATTTAACACTTCCATGTGATACTGTTTAATGTGGAATTGGGAAAAGAAATACAGTAAGTCACACAATGTGTGCTATTTTCATCATGAAACACATCAGATGTAATGTAAGGATCCCAGACAGAAGTGGATTCTAGGAAAATAATTGGAGAGTGAGTGTTAAGTATTTATTACCTTTGTTGCTAATATGATTTATTTAACTGCAGCTGAACATGTTGCTAAATATATTACAAACATATTTAATTATCATCATTTTTTAAATGACGGCCCTTGACATCTGGCTTGCAGAATGGCTGAGAATTTAACCATGGCCTCTTGTAAGGCATTTGCAGCTGATGTAAAGCTTCATGTCTTCACAATTCATATGCCTGGCATTCCTTCTTTACTCAAAAGAGTAAAAGCAAAAGCTAGACACTTGCCCTTCATATTTTACTGAAGAGCTGGGTTGATTAGGAATGGATCCCCTGATTCTCTGAGCCATTTTGCTTGTCCCACTCTGTCTTTTGACATCTGACTCCTTCTTAGATGATTAAGCAAACTTATAGTTTGATATTTCAGCATTTAGGAATAATGTCTACATCTATTTCCACATCTGTGGTTCAGTTATATGCTGGAAAGAGCTTATCCTTCTTGTAGCTGAGAAAATGTAGAGGTATTTTCTCAACTGTCCTGTCCAAGTGAAAGATACAGAGATGACACTAAATTCACAAGTTCTGAGATCCAAAAAAGGTTTCAAATTTTAGTGTACACATATGCCGTGGTGAGGCTGAAAGAGAATCATAGGATGAACATCATATGAGAGAAGTGCATGGTGATTTAAATACTGATTAGCAGTTATTACTACTAAGCAAACACTGTGCAAATTGTAAAATGCTAGTTTGTCATAGATGCTTTTCTCTGTTTATAAAACTCCCAAGAGTATGGTGATTTCTCATAGCATTTAAGAGTGAGATTATCTGTGTGGAGAATTAGGAAAGGAAAAACCTCTCGGAATTTAGGCAGTCTGGAACCCTCCCTTTTATTTTTTAATGTTCTTTTTACTTACCCACTCTCAGCTACTATATTCCTCCTGCTGTGACTTGGTGACCATTGCTCTTGTTCTTTAGTGTGAATTGGAGAATTTTTCTATTACTTTGCTTTGCTGAGTACAGTGAGACACAAGCTCATGGGTTAAACCTTCTTGTAGGTCCTCTGTCAGTCTGAAGTTAGGTCACCCAATGGTGGGTTCTCTGAGCAATGCCTACATCCTGTAGCTGTTTCTTTCACAGGAGGCCGTGGGTGGGCAGATCAGGCTTCAAGTCCTTGGAAACAGCTGAAGATCTGGAGGAGTGTGGCATCCATCCATGTTGTCTGGCTTCAGAACTGCCCACTGACACCAGAGCAACTTAGGTATTTTTACCCAGAAGGATTTGATCTTGTTGACCCTGTGTTTGCTATTAGGTACAAAAATACATACTAATTACTTAGGGTTTTGTCTCTTGATTTTCCTAATGGTTGAAGATGGAGCAGAAGCATTCAGAACTCCAAGCATTTATGAACATTGTTATAATCACATGACATAACACTTGTGTGCCTCAGGCTAAGCATGTGACAATTCTTTGGCACTCAAAAATGCCCCATTCTTCTCTTAAAGGAAAATCTTTTTCCAGTGCTCATTTGTGTAGTTAATGAGGATTTTATGCCAGCCACTAGACATAAAAGATGAAACAAACAAATCTGTAAACACAGAGAGATTACCACAGATGTAAATTTTCTTTCCTGAGGGTGGAGTCATTATCCTCAGATCCCTGTTGGCAACTCCTCTGGGTAAAATCTAATTGTGGTAGCAAACATGTTAGAGGAATGGTAGGGTGGGCTGGCAAAAAGCTTTTACCTTCGATTCCTGGGTTAGAATTCTAACTCAGACACTCATTTGCTGTGTGATGCTGTACAAGTTTGGTCTCCATGAGCTCCCATGTTCTCTGCTGTAATCAGGACTATGGCTAAAGGTTATCTCTTGGCCTCTTGGGTTTCCTAGGAGTCAAGAACATCCAGTGAGAGACAGCTGTGACATCTGTAAAGCATGACTGTACTTTAGCCCCTATGATTGTCCCACCCTGTACTTTAACATGGTTCACTTGGGTGTGGGCCAGCAGACACATGGCAGCATTGCTGTCTGAGAGTTGCTTGAGCATTTCTGGGTATGTGGAACAAACTATTTTCAAGAGTTTCACTGAAGTCCCCAACAATGAGTGAACATGTAATTTGGTCACAGGGAATTGAATGGCAGATTCTCTCTGTAAGAACCTGGCCTTCATCCACAAGGAAGCCATGACACACCCTGTCCCTGTCTTCCTAAGTGAATGAAGAGTTCAGACAATCTAGGGGTGATATGGCTGGGAAAATGTAGAACAAAGCCTCACGACCTCTCCTGTCCTCTAGGTCTAGCCACAAAAACTTCCCTTTTGTTCTTGTCTTCATGCTCATGCACTACGATGGTCTTCCCTCTAAAAAGGAAGTGATCCCACCTAGACATTCATAATGTAGATATGTGATTCCAGTCATTCTACTCCATTGTGTTGAGTGACTACAACACTGAATCAGTGATAATTGTGGCTTAGGGTTTTTATTGCTTTGACAAAACACAATGACTGAAAAAAGCAAGTTGTGGGGGAAAGGGTTCATTTGGCTTACACTTCCACATCACTGTTTATCACCTAAGGAACTCAGAATGGGAACTCAAACAGGGCAGGAACCTGGCTGCAGAAGCTGATGCAGAGGCCATAGAGGGTGCTACTTACTGGCTTGCTTAACATTGCTTGCTCAGCCTGATTTCTTATGGACTCTAAAACCACCAGCCCAGGTGTGGTACCACCCACAATTGGCTGGGCCCTCTCCCATTGACCACTAATTGAGAAAATGTATTACAGCTGGATCTCATGGAGGCATTTCCTCAATTGAGGCTCCTTCCTCTCTGACGACTCTAACTTGTGTCAGGTTGACACACAAAATCAGTTAGTACAAAGTATGAAGGTATGAAGGTAGCAACAAAAATGACTGTTTTTTTCTTTTTCATTATTGTGGTGGTTTGAATGAGAATGGCCACTACAGGCTTGTATTGGATACTTTATCATCTTGGAATGGCACTACTTGAGAGAGATTATGAGGTATGACCTTGTTGGAGGAAGTGTGGCACTGGGGGCAGGCTTTGAGGTTTCAAAGACCTAAGCCAAGCCCAGTCTCTCTTCCTGCAGCCCGTGGATCCAGATGTAGAACTTTTATCTACTTCTTCAACCTAAAGTCTGTTTGTGTGCTAGCATCCTCTCCATCATGATAATGGACTAATCATCTGATGCTGTAAACCAGCCCCAATTAAATGACTTCCTTTTTAAAAGTTGCTGTAATTATAGTGTCTCTGCCCAACAATAAAGCACTAAGACAATTATCAGCATTCTAAGTAATGTCAGGAATAGAATACATCTTTCTCTGCAATAGGATTTTATTAATCCAAGTTCTAAGCAATTGCTCTCTCTCTCTCTCTCTCCCTCTCTCTCTCTCTCTCTCACTCTCTCTCAATGTGCAATGTAATATGTCACCTACAAATTAGCACAGTTTTAGAATGCACTTAGATTATCATTCTGTTTGTAGCCATAATAAAATATCTTAGTGAAACAACTGAAGGGAAGAAGAGATTTTGCCTCAGGCTTTTTGAGGGTTAGATCCACAGTTTCATAGTGCTGTGTGCTTAGACAGAAGAGCACATTGACAGGAGTTCTACATGTGGAGGTTCTTCTAGTGGGGAAAGGAAGCAGATGGAGCCACACAGGAGTGGACCAAGACAAGAAGTGTTCCCCGAAAGGGCATGTCTCATAGGAGGTACTTTTTCCAAACAGGTCTACATTTCACAATCCTACTGCCTCCTAGAATTTATTTGAATTTTTCATCTGTCAATAGATTAGGCCATTGATTTGAGTCAAGGTAACTGTTTCTTCATCTAGTCAAGTTGGCAGTAAAGACTAACATCTTGATACTAAAATAGTTTTACTAAATAATAAAGACAGCGGCACACAGTATCCACTAGAATGCTCCTTGGAACTTATTTTGGAATAAATTCTCAGTGGGATGGAGCTGGGTCCTCACTTCCTCTACTGCTTGGATCATCCTTTCTTGTGACCCACAGACTCACTTTAACCCCAGCTCCCCTGCTGGCCACGTGAAGAATGTGCTTTGTGAAGTCTAAAACAGTAGTGGGCTGCAAGCTTCAAGGCCTGTTGTTGTCACTCATCAGTGCAAACTCATCATGCAACTCATTCACAAATCCAGAAACTGTATGCAACAAGAGAGATTTTCCTGATGCTGCAACTAACTAGCCTTGTGGTTTGAATGTGTTGTGCTCGTCATGGGCTCACTGGTTTGGACACATTGCTCTCCAGCTAATGATGCTCTTTGGAAAGGTTGTGAAACTTTCCCTTTTACTCTCAGCTTCCTAAATGTGGATGCAACATGATCAGCTACTTTGGCTTCCTGAAGTCTCACTTTTTTCTGCCTTGATAGACCATATCCCCTCAAGATGTAAGCTATAATAAAGTCCCTCCATTAAAAAGCTGCATCTCATCATGCGTTCTTGGTTACAACAACAAGAACGGTAGCTAATACAGCTAACAAGTGTTAGTTTGAAATACTCTGATGAACAAACCAAGAGAGTGGTGACCATAACTGAATACCAACAGATGAGGTTGCTGTGGAGGGGAAGTGTGTATTAAGAAACGACCTACTCCAGGTCTTTGACATAGTAAGTATCTTGAGCCCATCTGCCTCATAATCTGCCTGCATACTTATGGAAAACAGGGGCCAGGACTGAGGTTCCCCATGACAGAGTAGGGGAGGATTTCTCTCAAACGTGATTGGTCAGGTAGTTGTGTGGGGGAATAAAGTTAGGAAGGGAAAAAAGGAAAGGAGAGGAGGGGGAGGGAGGGAAGGAGGGAAGGAAGGAGGAGAAATACAAGAGGCCACAGGTGGAAAATTGCCTTTCCCCTGCCCAATTCCATCTGCAGCCTCTGAACCTTAGAAGCTAGTCCCTAGATCCTTAAAAATGTTAGTGGCTGTAGTCAGAAGCATTGAGAATTGTATCTACCATGGACTAGTCTCTCAATAGCAGCAAGTATGTACCTAATACCCACCCCTACGCCCACAAGAAGAACACTTGCTGTCTCCTTGACAAGTCAGCATGTACAAGTAATTCCAGCACTTCTTTAATAAAGTTTGTTCTTATGCAAATTAATTTATGCAAGCAGTATGGCTTACACATTCACATATATTATATTTATTAAATGAAAATATTTAAATAGTAACTAGCTAAGCATTTTTTAGCTTCCATTTAATTTAAGTATGCTTAAACCACGAGGGTTTGTCGGAAGGACCTTACATTTCTACACAACTTTGAAAGATCTACATAGCCTTTTCAAGCTCAACTTCCTTCATAATTATATCACAACAGAATACATGTACATTAAAACTTCACATGCAACAAAACCAGAGTCTCTTAATGTGCTTTTAAGATTTTTTCTTTTGCCGGGCGGTGGTGGCGCACGCCTTTAATCCCAGCACTTGGGAGGCAGAGGCAGGCGGATTTTCGAGGCCAGCCTGGTCTACAGAGTGAGTTCCAGGACAGCCAGGGCTATACAGAGAAACCCTGTCTCGAAAACACCAAAAAAAAAATAAAATAAAATAAATAAAAAAAAAATAAAAAAAAAAATAAAAAAAAGAAAGAAAGAAAAGAAAAAAAAAGAAAGAAAAAAAAGATTTTTCTTTTGCTTATTACAGTTTTACAATAATGTTTTACCCTAGAAAATGATTCTGTAGGTGTGTGTTTTGTGTGTATAGTTTATGTAGTTACATGTGCATGTGATATGTTCATGATGTCCATGTTTGTTTGATGTGTGTGATGGAGAAGCTCTGTGTATCTGTGTTGAGTTCATATTAGGTACATGTGGTATTTAAGTGTTTGTGTGTGGTCTGTGTATATCTACATGTGTGTTGTTTGTATATGTCTGCATGTTTGTGGTCTGTGTATTTCTACATGTGTGTGGCCTGTATTTTTCTGCACAAGTGTATTCTGTATATTTCTGTATGTCTGAGATTGGTGTATGTCTGCGATATGTATAGAGTATGTGACATTTAATGTCCAGGTCTGAATTTTCACTTTTACCTTCCATGTGCCCAGCATGGAGCTTATTCACTTTACATAGGCAAATTTTTGAAAGAGACACATACCAGATGTTTTCCAGAATCTCTTCAGTCACAAGTCCAGCTGGAATGGGGCACTCATGCTGTATGATAGGGCTTCTGTGCAGTGAGGGAGGTGGTCCCCTAGTGAAGCTGGGGAAAGAGAAGGACTTGGTGGCTTCTCTACAGGAGCTTCAGGGTCAGCCAGCCCTGCCCCATTTGCAATGTACCTCCAGCAGCCCCGAGGTAGGGGAGCTGTGTCCTGGCTCAGCAGCCTGATTGGTGGGCTGTGTAAATGAGCAGAAACCAATTTCTGCTTCTGGAAACCAAGATGCATGGCTAGTAGATCCTCCCCAGTTCCACAGAGATATTCTGCTGCTGTATTTGGTTACCTTTTAAATGGCTTTAAACTGCACAGTTTTACAAGGGGGGAAATTGGCTTTATTTAAAAAAACTCTTGCTTAATATTCCTTTAAAAATTTTGAGTTCTCAGATGGGTCCTATAAATATAGCAATACATTTAACTATTTTAGTGATAAGAAAAAAACATGTGTAAAAAAAGAGAAGAGGGTCACTTTCAGTTGTGTAAAATATATACATATAACAAACAGGGTTACGTGACCATGTTAGCATTAGATGGGCCAAGTACAAACCTCATTTCAATAACCAAACCACTTATGTGTGGTGGTTTTTTTTTTTTTTTGCTTTGCTTTGTTTTGTTTTGATGATTACAGAGAGATCTGGAAATGTTGATGTGTAGACTTTCGCCTGGCTAGGCAGCTGTGGTCAGTGGTCCCGGATCCATGACCCTCATGCTTGCTATACGACTTGCCCTTCCTTCTGTCTAGGCTTTGGTTACCTATGTGTTTACCTATGCCATAGGGAAAGGCCTAGGCTTCTGCCTGCAGTGAGCAGAGCAGGAGAGCACTGCCCCTCTGTTCGATGATAAACAGACACCCAGTTTCACTTTTGCGTAAGGTAACTGCTGCGTCAGGATGAAAACTGAAGCCCACATTGAGGGAGAGGCAGTCTTTCCATTTCTCTGGCCTCAGTACACATGGGGTGGCCCTAGAGCACTATACTGCTTTTTAAACCTTCTTATTTTTTCTTTTTGTTTCATAGCCTGTTACTTTATTTTTAAATTTAAATATATTTTAACTGACAACATCATAGAAGGCTGTGCACTTTAGTGGGTGATATCCTATGCCAAGTGTGCTTTGTGTCATTTGCACCTGGTTTCAAAGTCTTGTCTCCTCAAACATTATTTGGCTACAGCAAGAGCTTCCAAATCCTTCTCCTGGAGTTTTGAAGTGCATAGCCTGTTGTCATTATGGTCACCCATTGTGCTTGCTCCCACTTAATTGTAACAGCACCTATGTTGAAGGGAGGGGGAATGGGATAAGTAGCCACTTCTGAACCAACCAGGAAACAGTGAGAGATGAATGCAGACAATGTTCATTCTGTGTGAGACTCTGGCTGGTAGAACTGTGCTGCCTACATTCTGGGCAGGTCTATCCACAACAGTTAAATCTCTCAGGAAACGCCCAAAGATGTTCCTCCTATGTAATTCTAAATCCAATCTAGTTGATACTGAGAATTGACCAACTTCTCCTCATCCCTTTCTTTCTTATCCTCCACAACCTCTTTTGAGTAATACTCTACTTTAAAATCCTAGGTATGAGCAACATTTTTAGCATCTAGATTCACATTTGAGGGTATCATCTTTGAAGGGAGAGAAGGAGGGAGGGAGGGGAAAGGAAGGAAGGAGAGAAAGAAATGGAAGTGCTGCAGCTTATGTGTTGATTGATATGAAAGAAAATGCCTTAGGCAGGGCAGGCTGGGGCGAACACCACGTGAATATTTAATCACAAGATCTCTAGGAAAACACTGCCACTACAACCATATATTTTTCTCTGGCAGGGATGAGATCAGAGCTATAGAATCAGGGGGGAGAAATTTGTATGTTTCTCTGCTCTCTTCCTTGTACACAGTAAGCCTGTGGTTCCAATTACCAGTAACTCTGTGGTGTCATAGCTAGCACACAAAAACCACCTCTGTTTTGGATTCAATATAGGTAAACATATGTAGTGCAAAGATTGAAGAGATTGAATCCATGGGATCCTGAGACAAGTATCTATTTTCCTTCAGTTCTGGGTTCAAATATTTTGTCATAGGAAATCTGGTTCACATTTTATACCTGCCCATACTGCAGATTGATTTCAGTTGGGGACATGCTTAGCTTAGAAATATTGTTAGGACCTCAGTCAGACAAGGTAAAATTCTAAACATAGGTACCCCAAGTTTCTGGTTTTTGTTTTAAAAAAAAAGTTGAGGTGTCTGAGCCACTTAGCCATGTGATAAGTAACAGAAGGGCAGATGGAGACACTTAGGCAGGCATTGTTAAAGACCTGTCTTCCAATGTTCAACCTGCCACAGGCAGCATTAAGGGTGGCTGCATAATTTACTGCTTATTAAAATTTTCAAATAACAAATTCATTCATATTTAACCTTAAGGCTCTTACTCCCTGATTTGGAGTCTTAAGGTAACCAGAATAAAAAGGAGACACACTTTGCTTTGTGTCTAAACTCCTTCTCTCCTCCATGGAAGCAGGATTGGGGTAAGGAGTCATTTTTCTCCCTCAGGAATGCACTGTGGGTTCTTACTGGCTTTCAGTCACGGCTGGGGCAGAGCTGGCCATTCTCAGCTCTAAGTTCCTGTGGATTAAATTTTTCTTAATTAGTGGTGTGTGTGTGTGTGTGTGTGTGTGTGTGTGTGTGTGTGTGTTCATGCTTGTTCAGGTCCACAAGTATGTGGGGTGACACGTGCCCATGTGTGCATTTATGTATAGAGGTCACAAGTCAAGGTCAGGTGACATTCCCTAGGAACCTTCCACTTTTTCCCCCCCGACTGAGAAAAGATTTCTTACTGGCCCAGAATTCACCCTGTAGGCGAGACTGCCAGGTTAGGGAATCCCCGGGATCTATCTGACTCTATCTTCCATTGCAATCATTTGCCACTGTGCCTGACAGTTTGACCTGGATTCTGGGGATTAAAATCAGATCCCCATCAATGTGCAGCAAATTTCTCGCCAGCCACTTACACTTATCCTTAACCTTTTGAACAGTCCCTGCTTTGACCAGGGCTTACTGCTAAAAGGGCTTCCTTCTTAGGTCAAGGCTGCAAACAGGTAATGTATGGATATAGACATAAATGTTTAGAAGGCAGTTTAATTATCCTATAGGCTTGTGGCCTCTTTATGCATAGGACCTGGCATATACCCTGGCAGAAAGAAGTACTTTAAATCACAAATACCTTGAAGAAAGGAATCAGCTCCCATTCTACCACAGACGGGTGTTTATTTTCCCCTTTTATAAAATAACATTCATTATGCATAAGTCTATTCATTTTTAAAGTTAGTATTCCTGACATGGTCATTATTGAGTTTTAGGTATGCGTGAATTTTACAGATAACTGGCTCTGGTTTATGGCTTTTGAATAAGGTTATAATTCTGGGGTTGTGGTTTGGGGTCATTTTCCTTTTATTTCTTCCAATAAAGGAGGCTTTCAAGTCTATAGGGAGCTATCGCTTTGACTAATCTGCAAGGCCAGTTCTGGGCTTTTTGCTCTAACAAGAGCCTTAAAAACAAGGGCCCGACTGAGGGTGATAGCGTCTCCTCAGAGGAGGGAGGCATGTTCTGATCTTTGAAAAGACTCTGCCCTAGTCTCCTCTGAATTTTCTCTATATCTATTACATTGTTTCCCATTAATCTGTATCATCAACTGTCAATTACTTGCAGAGTTGAGGATTTGAAAGTGGAAAAGGGCGGGCCCTGAGTACACAGGGAGCTTCCCAAGGCAGAGTGTGACCACATTCAGTCACTTTAGCTATTCCATTGCACCTCAGGAGATCAGGCCACAACCTGTTCTAAGTTACTGTACGATGTGCAAAACAGAGATTTCCAAGACACCAAGTGACTTCACCTGGCAGAACACAGTTTGCTTCATTCTGACTGGAAGTGCCCATGCTGCCATGCTGCAATTATAGCACAACTTGTTTGTGACAGAGAGAAGCCAGAAGTTGCCGCACAATGGACCATCATGCACAGACTGATGAGCCTTTTCTCCATGGGAGTCAGATATTATCGCTGAGGAGTTTAATCAGAATAAATCAGCAACACTTGAGCCTATAGAACTGTATCAGGAGAAACAGGTACTAGAGTCATCAAACACTCTAAATTCCCTCACCTATACCAAATAAAGCCAAAGATGTCTTAAGGTTAAAACTCATCAGGCCTTCTGGTGCCAAGTATCAGGAGCCAGAAGTGACAACCAGGACTTTGGCTCAGCAGAGCCCCTGCTGTTTTAGGAGATTCATTAATACTTATGATCAGTCATTGGATCCAGTGATCTTGTATCCTGACTCAGCCTTAGCCATCTCTGCCCCGTCCTCACACACTACATCTCCAATATCTCTTTGATGAAATTGTTAATGTCTTGTCTAAATACCTGGAGGGTTTCTCCTGCATCAGCTCTGCCCTCAGATCCTTAACTCTGGAGCCTGTTTAAGTCCTTTTAGCCATTCTAGAACCAATAAATCATCCTGTGACATATGACAAGTGATCAAGAAATGATACTAGAAAAAAATGCACTAAAAGAAGCTGTGGTTGCCACACCACCAGGTCAAGTCAGAGGGACTTCTTTAACTGTAGCTAAGGAACCCATGTAACTTATAGTTTGTTACTAGATTTGTAGCTTGTTATTCCAGGATCTCTGACATTGGCAAGCGACACAAACACACTCTGACACCATGTGCTCAGGAAACCTGAGGAATGTATAGTGCTTACTTGCCGCCTTCCATTAACATCAGCATTGTATACATTATGAAGACTGCTGATACTATCAGGAAAGACAATAAAATGGCTTAAACAGGAAGGATGGATTTAGTTCCTATAGTCAGCCAAGTACCCAATTCCAGTCCATGAAGAGGTTTGAAGTTCAGAGAGTGGAAACAGTTGCATGCCCCATTCCTGGTTTAGTCATGAAACTTGTTGGCTATTCTCTTCTGCCGGGGACTGTGAAGTTTTGGAGGCCCATTGTGAATAATGTATTCATTTATTTATTTATGTTCAGTTGTGTGCATGCAGGTGCACATGGCAGTCAGAGTTCAAGCTTGGTGTCATTCTACAGTTGTTTTCAATCTTGTTTTGGAGACAAGATCTTTGCTGAGACCCGAGTCTCATCAATTAGACAAGACTGGCTGGTTTGTGTACCTGTAGGCACACAAGTATTCATAGATAGATAGATAGATAGATAGATAGATAGATAGATAGATAGATAGATAGGATTCATCATGAGTGTCTGAAACTCTTTGGTTCTTATTGGAATTATAAATTCTTGCTTGGCTTTTTACATGGGTACTGGGGATCAAACTCTGGTCCTTAGTATGCACAGCAAGCACTTTTCAGGCAGTCATCACCCAGTCTCTGGTTTTCTTTATACAACTGTAAGTCCTTTCAGCCCAATCTCTGCTCATGCAGATCGGTAGTAGACAGCATATATAGTAGTGAGATATATATATATATATATATATATATATATATATATATATATTCTACCACTGATCTGCATGATATATGGCATTCTGGATTCCAAATAGCCTGTATGCAAGCTCTTATCCATATGCTTGAATAAGTTTCATTTAACCTAGCTATTTCTCATTAATACACTTGAAGTAATTAGGCCAGTGTATATCAGGATTCTCTTGGTTGGGTTAACTGAGAAAGACCCTCTGTAAATTTGGGTGGTACTGTTCCCTAGAATGGAGTCCTATACTGTATAAAAGGAAGAAATGTGGCTGAGAAGAGCTTTCTCTCCTCCCCCTGTCTTTCTCTGTCTTTGTCTCTGTCAGTCTCTGTCAGTCTCTGTCTCTGTCTCTCTCTGTCTCTCTGTCTCTCTCTGTCTCTCTCTGTCTCTGTCTGTCTCTGTCTCTGTCTCTGTCTCTCTCTGTCTCTCTCTGTCTCTCTCTGTCTCTCTCTC
>NW_022196912.1:42413218-42413511 GCF_008632895.1 Mastomys coucha
TCTCTCTCTCTCTCTCTCTCTCTCTCTCTCTCTCTCTCTGTGTGTGTGTGTGTGTGTGTTTCCTGATTGAAGATGTAACATGACCAACGTGACCAGGTACCTCATAACCCTGATTTAACTTTCATGATAGACTATACCCTCAAATTGGGAGCCAAAATAAATGCCTCCTCTCTTGAGTCACTTTGTCAGGCATTTTATCACAACAACTGGAAAATCAAATTATTTTTACCATTCTTTCTTTCTTTCTCTCTTTCTTTCTTTCTCTCTTTCTTTCTTTCTTTTTTTTTTTTTTT
>NW_022196912.1:42413521-42451021 GCF_008632895.1 Mastomys coucha
TTTTTTAGTTTTTCAAGACAGGGTTTCTCTGTATAGCCCTGGCTGTCCTGAAACTCACTCTATAGACCAGGCTGGCCCCAAACTCAGAAATCTGCCTGCCACTGCCTCCCAAGTGCTGGGATTAAAGGTGTGTGCCACCACTGCCTGGTGGAAAATCGACTCTTAAGGCATTGTTATGGAAATGCTTTGTTTGACACAAGAATTGATAACAAACGATGATTTCTAGAACCATGCACCACTGTCCTTGATGCCCTGCATCAACCACAAAGCAACTTCTGCTGAGGAATGGTGATAGCTCTCCCAAGGTAACTGCTTGCTCTTTGTTTCCACAAACCAGAACCAACATGTGAAACAACATAAAGAACATGGCAGCAAAGTTTTGGAAGAAAAGCAGAAATTTAATAGAAGGAATAGAAGAAAAAAATTGAATGCACTTTCTAGAAAGCTGACCAAAATCACATTGAGATCAATGATGGAAAAATTGATAAACTTAGAGTTCACCCCTAAGGAGACAAACTTGAAGTAAGTGACTAGACATTCATACAGAAAAAAAGGGAATGCTTTTGAAACACCTCAACAGCATTTCTCCGAGGCACAGGCCAACAGTTTTTGAAACTCAAGAAAATGCTGCCATGCTGAATCAAATTATCAGAGTGTGTCTGGCACTACTGTAATGGTTCTACACTTTCCCCAAGCACAGGAAAAAGCTGCTTAAATACTACTGGATTCAGAGCACAATTGGAATTTATACCAGCAATAAGAAATAACAACAACAACAACAACAACAACAAAAACAGTTCTCAGAAAAGTTTATGTTCATCAGTGCTAAGTTTGAGTTCATCATTGAGCAAGAACATCTGTCAGGTATGTGGACTGAATAAACCTGTCTCCAGGCATGCTAGGTGTTAGGGATTACCACAGTGGTGTAAACTCTCTAAGATAAACTTGCAGACAGAGAGACAGGATGGCTCTAGCTTCTAGATGTCAGGATCCACATGGTCAATTGCAGTATCTAGACTAGGGGTGAAGAGGGATCCTGGGCAGAGGGCAGAGGGCCTGACAAATCTGTTCCAGATGTGAGTGGGAGGAGAAGCCAGGGGTCAAACAAGTTCAGTGTAGTAGAGAGCAGTCAAGGATGAAATATTGAATACTGAGCCAGCAGGCAGAGGAGGAGTGAGGTCCATGACATGAGAATGGGAAACCATTCAGCAGTATGTACACATTGTAACCTCAGTACCAGTACCACACAAACCCATGAGGATAATACTAGGGGAAGAATCCATTTATTTCACAATGATAAGTCTTCAGTCACAGTCACATTGGTATTTTCTTAGCCTTGCCCTAGCTCATGCACACAAGGAGACTCCATGTGTTTCTGTATGACAAAACTCTTTTTTAAATAGTGTCACCTAACAGTGGTCCACACTGCAAAGTGAAGAGCTAAGCTGGACATTTGCCTTTGGTTTTGCTTTGTTTATTTATCCATGAAGTAGTGTCATTGGGATGTCTCTTCGACATCCTGAGGAGGATGAGGTTTGTCTGGAAGACCAGGAAGAATAGGGAAGAAGGATAGCACTGAGGAGATCCTTTGAGCCAAATAAGTCTGAGAAAAACAAAAACAGAGATCACATAGGTGAGAGAACGCTCTAGCTTAGTAGCCCATTTTAGAAGCATTTCCTCCATCTTTTCTCTCACTTATCATTGAGGAAAGCTTCTGTAAGGCAAAGGACATAGTCAATAAGACAAATCGGCACCCTACAGATTGTGGAAAAATCTGCAGTAACCCCACATCCGATAGAGAGCTAATATCCAATATATATAAAGAGCTCAAGAAGCTAACCACCAATAAAACAAACAACCCAATAAAAAAATGGGGTATAGATCTAAACTGAGATTTCACAACTGAGGAATCTCAAATGGCTGAGAAGCACCTAAAGAAATGTTCAAAATCTTTAGTGATCAGAGAAATGCAAGTCAAAACAACCCTGAGATTCTACCTTACACCAATCAGAATGGCTAAGATCTAAACCACAGGTGACAACACATATTGGAGAGGATATGGAGAAAGAGGAACACTCCTCCATTGCTGAAGGGATTGCAAACAGGTACAACCACTCTGGAAATCAATCTGGAGGTTCCTCAGAAAATTAGAAATAGATCTACCCAAAGAACCAGCTATACCACTCTTGGGAATATACCCAAAAGATGCCCCAACATGCAACAGGGGCAGGTAGGTGTTCCACTATGTCCATGATGGCCTTATTTGTGATAGCCAGAAGCTGGAAACAACCCAGATGTCCTACAACAGAAGAATGGATACAGAAAAATGTGGTTAATTTACACAGTGGAATACTACTCAGTTATTAAGAATGAAGACATCCTGAGTTATGCAAGCAAATGGATGGAACTAGAAAATATCACTCTGAGTGAGGTAACCCAGAACCAAAAGGACACGCATGGTATGTACTTACTAATAAGTGGATGCTATCCCCCCCAAAAAGTACAGAATACCCAAGATATAGTCCACAGAACTCAAAAAGCTCAACAAGCTGAAGTGCTCAAGTGAGGATGCCACAGTCTCACTTGGGAAGGAGAAGAAAACAATCACAAGTGGGGAGGGAAGGAGGGACCTGGGAGGGAAAGTGGATGAGGGGGGTGAAGGAGTTGGGGAAGAGATGGGAACCTGATCTGGTATTGGATGAAGGAAAAGGACTGAAGTCTTGAGGGCCAGCAGAAAGAATGGAAACAGGCAACCTTAGGAGATAAGTTAGGGAAACCCTCCAGAATTCACCAGAGACCTGGGAGGTGAAAGACTCTCAGGACTCAAAAGGAGGGACCTTATATGAAATGCCCAATAGCAGGTAGAGGGAACTTATAGAGACTACTTCCAACAAGAAGACAGGGCATCAAATGAGGGAGAGGTGGGCCATCCCACAGTCACAACTCTGACCCATAATTGTTCCTGTCTGAAAGAATTACAGGGATGGAAATGAAGAGGCACCTGAGGAAAAGAAGGTCCAGAGACAAGCCCAAAGTGGGGTACAAGTCAAGGGTAGGTCCCAAAGCCTGACACTATTACTGAGGCTATGGAGTGCTCACAAAAACGGAATCTAGCATGACCGCATTCTGGAAGACCCAACAAGCAGCTGAAAGAGTCAGATGCAGATGTTTGCACCCAACCAATGGACAGAAGCAGCTGACCCCTGTTGTTGAAATAGGGAAGGATGAAAGAAACTGAGAAGGGCCATCCTGTAGGAGGATCAGCATTCTGAATTAATATGGACTCCCGAGATCTCTCAAACACTGGACCACCAAACAGGCAGCATACAACAGCTTATATGAGCCCCCCAACACGAATACAGTAGAGGACTTCTGGGTCTGTGTTCATTCAGAGATGATGCACCTAACCCTCAGGAAACTGGAGGCCCCAGGGAATTTAGAGGTCAGGTGGGGTAGGGGGTGGGGACATTCACATGGAGACAGGGGGTAGGGAGGAGGTATGGGATGAGGAACAGTTGGGGGGTGGACATAGGCAGGGGAAATAAAATATGGAGTGTAAATAAATTAATTAATTTTTAAAAGATAGTATTTTAAAAGAGGATTAGAGTGATGTTGACATAATACAGTGTTTTTCCCATCCCTTGGGGGATGTTTTCCTGCATACCATCATACTTTTACACCACTGGCACCTTTCACATGCAGAACATTATATCCTTCATTTTTTCTTTTTCTTCCCTAAAACTTGTAATACTCTCCCAAACCACTTAAAATAATTTTATAATCTATGTCATTATACATGCTATTCTAAGTTTTGACACTTTTTGGTTTATTTAATTGCTTGATTTAAGTACAAGAGGGTTTTGCTTCTTCATAACATGGAGGAGGAAAGTGGGCTGATAAATTCTTAATGGTACTTTGGAATATTTACTGGGAGAGGAATTGGAAAGGAAGAATCTTTGGGACCATGCCTTTAGAAGAGTATGTCAAATGTCACAGAAATTCAGTGCCTACAGGTGAGCATTTTTTTTGTCACCTGCCAATCATCTCTGTATGTACATGTGTATGCTAAAAATTCTTGCTGATGAAGAAAGAATATGAAGTATTTTAATTTCTATATTAGCAGTGATGTTAAATATGTGTCCCATGTTTGGAACTGAAATGCCTCCTGAGCCTCATGTGTTTATAGACTGTAAAGTAGTTAATTTTCTCCTATCGTGACAATAGAGTTGATAAAAGGTGACCAATGAAGGGTTTATTGTTTAACAGTTTGAGGGCACAGTCTGTTGTGACAGAGAAGACATGTTGGCAGGCATGAGACACAGAGGTCACATCACATTCAAATCAGGAAGCAAAGAGAAACGAGGAGCTTATTGGGCCCTGTACCATTCCTGGTCTTTCCTCTCTGCTTCCAGGAGCAGCTCTGCCCTTGCAAGCCCTCTCAGTCCTGATGCTCTGTCTTACTACAGGCCTAGAAACAAAGGAACCATGAATCTAAACTTTCCTTCTTTTAAATTCATTCTAGTGTGTGTTTGCTATGATACTAGAAAGTGTGACCAATGTGCCCTAGCTTTTACTTTGGCTGTTTGAGTTCTATGTTTCACTCAAGAACCATGTGAAGATTTAAGAATTCATCAGTGTTTGGACTATTTTGGTCCTCACTGGTTCCCTTAACTTAATTGGTTTGCTAAAGCCGATCTTCCTGTTTTTATGTCCAGCTTGAGCTTTGGAGTCCTCAAGTTTTGCCTCCCCAGACATGCTCACTCTCCTTCCTCTGGATGATGTAGAAGCTTCCTGGTGGGTGTCTTTTTTGCTTTTCTCTCCTTGCCATCTCTGCCCTGTTGTGTTCCCTTGAATCCTACCACACATGTGAGCTCTTCACTGAGGTCTCCTCTACAATTACACAGTTCAGCCTTGTAGTCTTACCCTCCGTGTTGGGTGGAATGACTCTCCTATTTATGTATCTTCTCACAATGACAATATATCTCATGGAAGCAATTTCAGAATTTATTTAGGTTCACCTTGAGGGAAACATGTCTGCTGGGGCCCCAGCACTGGAAGTGGGAGGTTGTAGCCAATCACAGCAAGGCACAAAAAAAGGAGTGAAAACAGAGTCCTGGGCTGGAATCTGAGTGAGGCTGTACCCTGTAGATCAGATCCCAGTGTTCCTCTTACCCCAGCTCTCTCAAATATCCCAAACCCTTCAAGCAACCAGTATCTGAGGTCTGTATTCAAACACAGGAAACTATGGTAGACACTTCCCACTCAAACTCAAGGCCCAGATCTCAGTATATGAGAAAGGTTATATGGAAAATCTTTGTTTGGTCTTTGTTAGTATAGAAGAGTTAAAGATACTGAGATGGAATTGTAATATCTAATCTGGCTAAATCAATTCTCCTTGTGAGCAACAAAAGAGAAAACACACAGAGAAGGTTAGGTGAAGGCTTAGGTGGGTTATCTTAGTCCCTTTCCTACTGATGTGATAAAACACAATCTCCACGGACACTTATAAAAGGTAGCATAAAATTAGGCTTCCTATTTAGGAGGGTTGTAGTCCATGATGGGAAAGCTAAGGCATGGTAACAAGAACAGCTGAGAGATCACATCTGAAACTACAGGAAGGAGACAGAAAATGCAGTGAGGATGACAAGAGACTTGAAACAACACTCATCCCAAATGACACACCTCCTCCAACAAGGCCACACCTTCTAATCCTTCCCAAACAGTTCTACCATCTGTGGACCACATAGTCAAGCATATGAGTCTATTTGGTCCATTCTCATTTAAACAAACACATAGAAAAAGGACCTGGAGCTCAAAGGATGCTGCTAGTACAGCAGTTGGAAGAGGTAAAAACTGACTGTCCTTGAGCACTCTCAGGATGCTCAGCCCTGATCACACCAGGGAATTTCAGACTTCTAATCTCTTTCCTTTTTCAGCTAGAAGCTTCATGCTCACTTGTTATCACAGCCCCAAGAAACTTGCATCTCTATTGTAGGATGTGTTCATCTGTCAGTTTGTCTTAACAAGTTCTTTTTTTTTATTAGATATTTTCTTTATTTACATGTCATATGGTATCTCCTTTCCCAGTTTCCCCTCTGAAAAAAGGGAAAAAAAAAACCTGTTCCCTCCCCCTTCCCCCTGCTTACCATCCCACCCTCTCCTGCTTACTGGCCCTGGTATTTTTCTACACTGGGGCATAGAACCTTCATAGGGCCAAGGGCCCCTCCTCCCATTGATTCCTGACTTGGCCATCCTCTACTATACATATGCTGATGGAGCCATTAGTCATACCACATGTACTCTTTGCTTGGTGGTTTAGTCCCTGGGAGCTCTGAGGGTACTAGTTAGTTCATATTGTTGTTCCTCCCAATGGGCTGCAAACCCTTCAGCTCTTTGGGTCCTTTCTCTAGCTCCTTCATCAGGGACCCTGTTCTCAGTCCAATGGATGGCTATAAGCCTCTACTTCTGTATTAGTCAGATACTGTCAGAGCCTCTCAGGAGACAGCTATATCAGGCTCCTGTCAGCCAGCACTTGCTGGCATCCACAATAGTGTCTAGATTTAATGACTGAGTATGGGAAGGATTCCCAGGTGGAACACTCTCTGGATTGTCCTTCCTTCAGTCTCTGCTCCATAGTTAGTCCCTGCAACTCCTTCCATGGGTATTTTGTTCCCCCCTTTAAGAAGGAATGAAGTATCCACATTTTGGTCTTCTTCTTGAGTTTCTTGTGGTTTGTGGATTGTACTTTGTGTATTCTGATCTTCTGGGCTAATATCCATTTATCATAGAGTGAATATTATGTGTGTTCTTTTGTGATTGGGTTACCTCACTCAGGATGATATTCTCCAGATCCATCCATTTCCCTAAGAATTTCATAAATTCATTGTTTTTAATAGCTGAGTAGTACTCCATTGTGAAGATGTACCACATTTTCTGTATCCATTCCTCTGTTGAGAGACATCTGGGTTGTTTCCAGTTTCTGGTTATTATAAAGAAGGCTGCTATGAACATGGTAGAGCATGTATCCTTATTGCACGTTGGAGCATCTTCTGGATATATGCCCAGGAATGGTATAGCTGGGTCCTCTGGTAGTACTATGTTAACAGGTTCTTTTTAGAGTTTCTTTAGATGCTTTCCAATTTTAACATTTAAAGTTTTTATTCTTCTTAGTGTATTTCATAAGCTATGGATGAGTATGCATTGTGTTTCACTAAACCATGTCCTTCCTCTTTTTCTGCATATACACATGTGTGTGCAGGTGTATGTGCTTGCATATGGAACCCAGTTGCACATGTTGACTGTCTTTCTTGATTGTTCTCTATCTTAAATTTTGGCACATTGGCTTTCACTGAACCTGGAACTCCCTGATTGACTAACCTGACTGGCCAATAAGTTCTGGGTATCTGTTTGTGTCTGGGTCTTTAGCATTGGGATTGCAGGGGCAGTGCCACTGTACCTGGCTTGGAAAAATTAATTAATGTTGTTTGTGCAGATGAGTATTTTACCCACATGTAGGTCTGGGTACCATGTACATTCAATCCCTGCAGAGGTCAGGAGAAGGCATCAAGGCCTATGGAACTCGAGTTATGGATGGTTGTGAGCTGCCACATGGTTGCTGAGACCTGAACCTGGGTCTTCTGGAAGAGCAGCCAGTGCTCCCAAAGCTCCAGTGTCATCTCTCCAACCTAATAATATTAATTTTTTAAAAAGTATGTATTTAAATTTTTTATTTTATTTCTATGACTGTTTTTTTCTTAATGTTTGTGTACCACATCCATACAGTGACTGTGGAGGCCAAAAGATGGCATCAGAACCCCCAAATCTGGAGCTATAGGCTGTTGTGAGCCATCAAGAAGGTACTAAGCATCACACCTGAGTCCTCTGGAAAAGCAATTTGCATTTTTAATCACTGAACAATTTTTCTAGCCTCATTGTTAACCTTTTAAAACTGTGTTAGTTTGCCATGAAGTTCCTGCTCTGCGTATCCCTTGTTCATTGGCTTCCTTCAATTTCCTCTCATGTTGTAGATATATTTTTTATTAATTAATTTATTTATTCACTTTACATCCTGATTTCAGGCCCTGTCCTCCTAGTCCCCTGCTTCTAAGTCCCCCCTGTTACAAGGCCTTCCCCCATGCTCCCTTCCTGTCTGAGAGGGGTGAGGCCCCACCTGGGTACAAACCCACCTTGGCCCATCCTCACCCACTGAGAACAGAGAAGGCAGCCCACTTAAGGGGAACAGAATTTACAGACAGGCAACAGAGTCAGGCACAACCCTCACTCCCATTGTTAGGGGACTCACATGTGTCTGGGAGTTGATGGGTCAGTCTCTGGGAGCCTCCAAGGATCCAAGTTAGTTGACCCTGTTGGTCTTCTTGTAGAGTCCCTATCCTCTACAGCCCCCTCAATCCTTCCCTCCAACACTTCCACAATACTCCCCGGCCCCCTTTTAATGTTTGGCTGTGTGTTTCTGCATCTGTTTTGTCAGCTGCTGGGTCAAGCTTCTCAGAGGACAGTTATGCTAGGTTTCTGTCTGTAAGTATAACTATCATTAATAGTGTCAGGTATTGGTTTTTAGCCATGGAGTGGCGTATTGCTTCAGTCTCTGTGCCATCTTTTTTCTCCTGTACTTCCTGTAGAGAGGACAAATTTTGGGTGGAAGATTTGATGGGTGGGTGGGTGATAGCTGTAGCCACTTGGAGTCCGGAGTGCCTACAGGAGGTATTCACTTCAGGCTCCATATCCCCGACTGCAAGGAATCTCAGCTAGAGTTCATCTCATAGATTCCCTATAGCCTCTCCCCAATCCCAGGTCTCTGGCACATCCTAGAAAAGCCATACACATAACCCTACTGCCTATTACCATCTACCCTCCAAGCCCTTTCTCCTTGGCTTTCACTACACTTGATTCCCACCCATTGCCCTCCCCATGCCCTCCATCCATCCACTTCCATGACTATTTTATTTCCCCTTCTGGATGAAGTTCAAGCATCCTTCCTTGGGCCATCCTTATTATTTAGCTTCTCTGGCTCTTTGTATTGTAGGTGGATAGGTATCCTGTACTTTATGGATAATATCTACTTATAAGTGAATATATATCATGCATACCCTTTTGGGTCTGGGTTACCTCACTCAGGATGATATTTTCTAGTTCCATCCATTTGCCTGCAAGTTTCATGATGTTGTTTTTTAATAGCTAAGTGATATTCCATTGTGTAAATGAACCACATTTTCTGTACCCATTCATCTGTTGCCTCAACATCTGGGTTAGTTCCAGTTTCTGGTTATTATGCAAAGTTGCTATGAACATAGTAGAACAAGTGTCCTTCTGGTATGCTAGAAAGCATCATTTGGGTATATGTCTGGGAGTGGTATAGCTGGATTTTCAGGTAGAACGTGAAGTGGAAACTTAAGAATTCTTTGGAAAGTCAACTGTGTTGGACAGTGTTTTGCTGGGGCAAACATGAATGAGGGTTTTCCTGAAATAGACACAAGTAAAAGGCTAAGACAAACTCATGAAGGAATGCTTCACTGAAGC
This sequence comes from Mastomys coucha, assembly GCF_008632895.1. Taxonomy (NCBI): domain Eukaryota; kingdom Metazoa; phylum Chordata; class Mammalia; order Rodentia; family Muridae; genus Mastomys; species Mastomys coucha. The sequence goes on from NW_022196912.1 coordinate 42,423,059, forward strand.
AGACACAGGAGAGAGGATGTTCTGCACAGGCAAGCACATAAAAGGACATTATAAGGGATTCATTGCTAACAACATACATGTAATGGTCTGCCTTGCACTGTGTAGTTGAGCTTCATTTGTTGGGACTCCACAGAGAGAAATGCACCAAAAAACTTCTTGCGGTGTGCTGCAGTTTCTTGCCACTTCCACAGACTTAGACTGATTGGCTATACCTGCTGAGACAAGACAAATGGTGGGGCAAGAACCATGCTGAGGCAAGACATATGGAGGACACATGGTGTTTGGAAGGTATAAATAAGACTCCATGGAGTGACTGAGAGAGAGCCTGGGTTGCTGGTACAGCTAGTTGTATAACACTTGTGGGTCTCCTGTCTTCCCTGAGTGAGGCACAGCCAAGAATTTCTTCTGCTGTTCCTTTTGGTTCCTCCTGCTGACTTGAGTCAAGGCTAAGGCCTGGCTGTCTCTGCTAGGTCCTATCACCACTATTGCTAACCCAATTCTACCGAACTAGACTGCTGGTGTATCTGTGATGTATTTGTGAGTGGGTCAAGCTGCTGTGGCCAACCTCTGAACTGAACTGCCAATTTCCAGACAACACAGACAGGAGTTGCTCTAAAGAATCTTTCCAAACAGGCCCACTTCCCCAGTATTGTTTCTTTTCCACTCCCTCAAGTGGGGTAGTGGGCTACAGGGAGGTTAAAGCATTTAAGAACCATCATTAAAAATAGGATTTGAAAAAAATAAATTTACAAGATTTCCAATTTTCTGAGATACCACCAAATTGATTTCTAGAGTCTTTCTCTTGTTCCACATCCTTGCCAGCATGTACTACTGCTTCAGTACTTGGTCTTAGCCATTCTAATGGGTATAAGGTGGAATCTCAAAGTCGTTTTGATTTGCATTTCTCTGATGAGAAAGGAAGTTGCATTTCTTTTTTAAAACACATATTTTTTAGTTATTTTATTTATTTACATTTCAAATGTTATCCCTTTTCCCTGTTTCCCCTCCACAAACTCCCTATCCCATTCCCCCTCCTGCTTCTATGAGGGTGCTCTCCCACCTACTCAGCCACTTGCACCTCACTGCCCTGGCATTCCCCTACACTGGGGCATCAATCTTTCACAAGACCAAGAGCCTCTCCTCCCATTTGATGCCATCCTCTGCTACATATTCAGCTGGAGCCATGGGTCCCTCCATGTGTATTCTTTGGTTGGTGGTTTCACCCCTGGGAGCTCTGGCGGGTTTGGTTGGTTGATATTGTTCTTCCTGTGGGGATGCAAACCCCTTCAGCTGCTTCATTTCTTTCCCTAACTCCTCCATTGGGGTCCTTGTGCTCGGTCCAATGGTTGGCTGTGAGTCTCTGCATCTGTATTTGTCAGGCTCTGTCTGATATCTGCTATATCAGGCTCCTATCAGCTCCTGTACCTTTTGGCATCCACAATAGTGTTTCTAGGACATTAGAGATTCCACTATTGAGAACTCTCTAGCTCTGTATCCCATTTTTTAATTGTGCTATTTGGTTTGTTGGTGTCTAACTTCTTGAGTTCTTCATAAATTTTGGATATTAGCCCTCTCTTGGATGTAGGATTTATGAAGATCTTTTCTCTTTCTTTAGGCTGCAATTTTGTCTTGTTGATGGTGTCCTTTGCCTTACAGAACTTTTTCAGATTCATAAGGTCCCATTTATTAACAACCGATTTTAGTCCCTGAGTAACTGGTGTTCTGTTCAGAAAGTTGTCTCCTATATCAGTGGATTCAAGGATATTCCTTCTGTTTCTATTTTGTGGAATACTTTCAGGAGTATTGGTATAGCCCTTTGAAAGTCTAGCAGAATTCTGTGCTAAAATTGTCTAGCCCTAGACTTTTTTTGGGGGGGAGGGTTGGGAGATTTTTTTATTAGATATTTTCTTTATTTACATGTCATATGATTTCTCCTTTCTCAGTTTCCCCTCCAAAACAAAACAAAACAAAACAAAAACAAAAACAAAAAACAAACAACAACAACAAAAAACAAGAACAAACCCCTGTTTCCTCCCCCCTCTACCTGCTTGCTACCTGACCCTCTCCCACTTATTGGCCCTGGCATTCCCCTACACTGGGACACAGAATCTTCACGGGGCCAGGGGCCTCTCCTCCCATTGATGACCAACTTTGCAATCCTCTACTATACACATGCTGCCGGAGAAATCAGTCCTACTACATGTACTCCTTGGTTGGTGGTTTAGTCCCTGGGAGCTCAGAGGGTACTAGTTAGTTCATATTGTTGTTCGTCCTAAGGGGCTGCAAACCCTTTAGCTCCTTTGGTCCTTTCCCTAACTTCTTCATTAGAGACCCTATACTCAGCTCAATGGATGGCTGTGAGCCTCTACTTCTGTATTAGTCAGGTACTGTCAGAGCCTCTCAGGAGACAGCTTTATCAGGCTGGATTGTCTTTCCTTCAATCTCTGCTCCATAGTTAGTCTCTGCAACTCCTTCTGTGGGTTGGGAGATTTTTAATGACTGATTCTATTTACTTAGCAGTTATAGGACTATTTAGATTATTTACTTGATTTTGATTTAATTTTGGTAAGTGGGATCTGTCTATAAAATCATTCATTTCATTTAGATTTTCCAAATTTGTAAACTATAGGCTTTTGATGTAAAACCTAATTATTCTTCAGATTTCCTCTGTGTCTGTTGTTTGTTATATGCTTCTTTTCTTTTCTGATTTTCATAATTTGGGTATTGTCTCTCTGCCATTTAGTTTGGTTAAGGGTTTGTCTATCTTGTTGATTTTCTCAAAGACCAGCTCTTGGTTTCATTGATTCTTTATATTGTTCTCTTTGTTTCTAATTGATTGATTTTAGCCCTGAGTTTAATTATGTCCTGCGGTTTACGCCTCTTGGATGTATTTGCTACTTTTTGCTCTTGAGTTTTCAGATGTGCCAGTATGAGATCTCTGCAATTTCTTTATGAAGGGACTTAGTGTTGTGGACTTTTTTCTTAGTACTGCTTTCATTGTATCTTATCCATTTGAGTGCGTTGTGCCTTTGTTTTCATTGAATTTTAGAAAGTCTTTAATTTCTTTCATTATTTCTTCTTTGACCCAGTGGTCATTGAATCAAGTTATTCAGTTTCCATGAGTTTATAGACCTTCTGTTTTTTCTGTCATTGTTGGTGTCCAGCCTTAATCCATGGTGATCTGATAAGATACAAGGAGTTATTTCAGTCTTCTTATATCTGGTGGGTCTTGCTTTGTGACTGAGTATAAAGTCAATTTTTCAAGAAGGTTCTGTTAGGTGCTGAGAAGAAAGTATATTCTTTTGTACTTGGCTGAAATATTCTGTAGATATATGCTAGGTTCATTTGATTCGGAACTTCTGTTAGTTTCATTATTTCTCTGTTAAGTTTCTGTTTCAATGACTTGTCCCTTGGTAAGAGTGTGGTGTTGAAGTCTCCCACTATTAATGTGTGGTGTTTATGGTGATCAATGTGTGATTTAAGCTTGAGTAATGTTTCTTTTATAAATGTGGGTGCCCTTGCATAGATGTTCAGAATTGAGGTGTCATCTTAGTGAATTTTTCTCTTGATGAATATGGTGTCCTTTTCCATCTATTCTGGCTACATTCGATTGAATGTCTGTTTTATTAGTTAGAAGAAAGGCTCTACCAGCTTGTTTCTTAAGTCCATTTGCTTGGAAAACCTTTTTTCCAGTCCTCTACTCCGAAATAATATCTTTGTTGCTGAGGTGTGTTAATTGTATGCAGCTTAATGATAGATCCAGTTCAAGCATCTATGCTGTTAGCCTGTATCTTTTTATTAGGGAAATGATTCTATTTGTATTAAAAGATATTAATAAGCATGATTGTTAATTTCTGATATTTTGCAGGTAATGACAGTGTGTGTGTGTGTGTGTGTGTGTGTGTGTGTGTGTGTGTTTTCTTTTGGTTTTGCTAGTGTGATTATTTCTTGTGGTTACCTGGATGTAGTTACCCTCCTTTTGTTGAAGTTTTCCTTCTAGTGTTCTTTGTAGGGTTGAATAGAGAAAGTTATTATTTACATTTGGTTTTGACAGAAAATAACCTTGTTTTCTCCATCTAATGGTGAATTGAGATTTTGCTGGGTATAGTATTATGGGCTGAGATCTATGATTTCTTAGGGTCTGCCAGCAATCTGCCCAGGCCCTTCTGGCTTTTAGAATCTCTGTTGAGAAATCAAATACAATTATGATACTTCTGCCTTTACATGTTGCTTGCCCTTTATCCCTGCAGCTTTGAATAGTCTTTCTCTGTTCTGTATATTTAGCACTTTGGTTATTATGTGGCAGGAGGATTTTCTTTTTTGGTCCAATCCATTTGGTGTTCTGGAAGCTTCTTGTACATTTATAGGCATCTCTCTCTTTAGGGAAATTTTCTTCTATGATTTTGTTGAAAATATTTTCTGGTCCTTGGATCTAAGACTCTTCATCTTCTTCTATTCTTATCATTCTTAGGTTAGGTATTTTTCATAGTATCCCAGATTTTCTGGATGTTTTATGTCAGGCATTTCTTAGCTTTAACATTTTCTTTGCCTGATGTATCAGTTTCTTCTATCATATCTTCTATGCCTGATATTCTCCCTTCCTATCCTGTATTCTAATAGTGATGCTTGCATCTGTTGTTCCTGTTCTATTTCCTAGGTTTTCCATCTCCAGAATTCCCTCAGATTGTCTTTTCTTTGCTGTTTCTATTTCCATTTTCAGGTTTTGAACATTTTTATTCATATCCTTCACCTATTTGATTGTACTTTCCTATATTTCTTTATATCTATTTCTTTCGCCTTTGAAGACCACTAGCTGTTTGATTGAATTTTTCTATATTTCTTTAAAGGATATACTAGTTTCTCTTTAAAAGTTTCTGTCATCTTTTTTTTCAAATTCATTTTATTTTTTTTATTTTTATTTTTATTTTTTATTAGATATTTTCTTTATTAACATGTAAATTTCTCCATTCCCAGTTTCCCCTCCAAAAAACAAAGAAACAAACAAAAATAACAAAAACAAACCCCTGTTGCCTCCCCCCTCCCCATGCCTGCCACCCCACCGTCTCCCACTTATTGGCCCTGGCATTCCCCTACACTGGGGCACAGAACTTTCACAGGGCCGAGCTCCTCTCCTCCTATTGGTCAAATTATGGTCAAATTGCAATCCTCTACTATACACATGCTGCCAGAACAATCAGACCCCTCCATGTGCAGTCCTTGGTTGGTGGTTGAGACCCTGGGTGCTCTGAGGGTACTAGTTAGTTCATATTCTGTCATCTTTATAAGATTAAATTTAAGGTCATTTTCTTTGGCTTCAGGTGTGTTAGGCTATCCAGGGCTTGCTGTATTGGAATGGGTTCTAGTGTTCCACTATTGCCCTGACTTTTATTGATTATGTCCTTATGCTGGCCTTTAGCCCTCTGGCTGTCCTTGGTGTTGGCACGCCTGTTGGTCCCTGGCTGCAATAGGCCTTTGGGGGATGCAGGCAGACCTTGTAGTCCCTGATGGCAGAATTATACTAGAGCTGATTGTCCTGGGTGGCAGCAGGCTTCCAGGTCTGCAGGCATATTTTGTAGTCCCTAGTGGCTTTATGCCTTTTTTTCCCAGTTGGTAACAGGCCTTCAGGGCTACAGGCAAGCTGTGGCCTAGGGAGTGAGTTGCAGAAGGGACAGGGTAGAGCTTTGTGAATGTTTGTTTGTTTGTTTATATATACTCTTTATATATTCTTGATACAATTTTTTAAGTGTGTAGAACAAATATATACTTTTCAATATTCAAATAGCATGTTATCGACAAAACAACTCATAACATATAGCTAAGCATGTAAAATACTTCATTTAGGAAACTAACATTTCTGTGAGAAATGAACTATATGCCTAAAAGTATAGTTCTCTTTATGTTCTTAGCTAGTTTTTATCAGGCTAAAGGCCATCTGCTTGTGGAGGGCCAGATCACTACTTAGAGAATCACAGCAGAATCATTGACTGCTCTGGCAATCATTCTGCCTGGAGCAGCAGTACACCTGAACAAAGGTTATAAGAGGATTGAATGGGTTGCACTGAACCACAAGGGGGAGGTGTCTGACTTTAACTGAGGCAGATGAAATTTACTCTGCTGACCCCTGAGTGAATGAGAAAATTAAAGGCACAGCACACCCACCTGGCTGGTGAACATTTAATTTTTTTCCTTCACCAGAGTTTGAGGCACTAATTCAATGAAATAATTTAACACACCAAGATGATTGAAAGACAGGTTTTGAAATTTAAACCATGTCATCTGCTGCCTTTACCCTGACACCTGCCAATCCAAAGGACACCCAAGGTGGACAGGATGGAGCATCCTAGTGGAAATACCCACTTAATGCCTTTTAAGCTGTTGTTTAATTTTTCTCCCAACACCTGAGAGGAATGCAGAGAACATGTCTTATGGAGTCGAAAGTGCAGAATTATTAATCAGTGCTTACACCCAGCAGCCACTGGGCTCCTCTGGTAGTTCGAGGTCTCAGAATTGCAGCAATGAAAAATGGTGGTGCTGGGGAGGGCATGTGACTCTTGTCTGTTTGAGTTTATCACAGCCTTCTGTTTACTCTTCATTACCTCAGAGCGAAGGCAAAATTGCTTTGAAGGGTGAGGCAGTTGTTCCATAGTCCGCTGTTCTCTTAATTGCGAATCCCATTAATCAGAAGCGGGGATCCGGCTTTGCTGTGTGCTCACTGGGGATAGAGCCGGTTTGGGTCCACAGAGTTTAGTGTGCTAATGACAACTGCCTCTTGTCATATGCTAGTCAAGAGTGACTCCCCCTAATCTGTAAACTGTGTGACAACCTGAGCATATGGTGACAGCTGAGAGGACAGAATGCTATGTCCCATGGACGGGGCTGGGGACTAGGGCTGGAGTTTCACAGGAGCAGAGGGCAAGCACACAGGAGGGTAGGAGCCTGAGAGAGCAGAACAAGGCAGGCTCTCACATTCTGGTCACAAATAACAAGGTACACATGTCCCTGCAAAGACACTTGTGAATAGAGTAGCCACAAAAGCTCTGAGTGCTTTTTTGTCTCATGTCACATACTGGTAAGGGTGCAACACCAGGTTTTGAAGAAAGGTCTAAAATAAATAATGAAACGTTAAGCTGGCTTTCTGTTTCAGCCAATGCTCTCCTCGGGGGAGGGACTGTGACTTAAGGCAATGATCAGTTCCAGAGTGTTCTTGGCTGGGTTTGCAATATGACTTCCTTTTCCTAGCTACCTAAGGCTTTAGAGCGTGGGCATCATCACTGAGGATAAGTCTCCCTGGGAGTTTCCATGGTTTGGGGAAAACCATTTATTTCACTAAGGCAGAAAGCAAACAGAGGACAGGGAGTAAGCGTTTTGACATTCCATGCACCCCTCGATATGTTTGACACCCCACATCTGAAGCAAAGCCTTCCTTCATGCTGCCATTTAAGGTAAAACCACAGCAAGTAATTGTATGCCGGAAAGCAAGGGGTTGGAGAGCCTCGAATCTCATGGCCTCCTATAGATGCAGGGAAGTGTTTAAGTGGGACAGACACTGTGGAGGCCCTGACAGGGTGCTGACGCTTTGTTTGTGTTGGATGACCTGAGAGCTGGCTGCTGGTCTTTGAGTAATCGCTCCTGTCAACTTGTTAAACAGGAAAAACAAATGCACCAGAGAACAGCCATGGTCCTTCAGGTAAGGCCTCTCTGGGGGCCACATTCCCCTGGTGGCCTTGGGGTCGGGGGGTGTTAAGTATTGCCCTCACCTGGGCCATGAGAAACCCTTCCTAAGGCAGAGCAGGGACAGAGGGATTGAACTTATGACCTGAGAGTCGAGTACAAGCCTTGATTTAGTCTCCAAGCACTCATATTTCTGTCCACTGATGTTCCAGCACAGAAAACAATTTCTTCCCCGTGTGACTACCGCAGTTCTTTAAGCCATAAAAATCTCCAAATGTTGGAAGGATGGGAAGCCCGCTGAAGAGCTGGGAGCAAGGCCTGGTCAGATAATTAACTTCTCGGAACTCAGAGAGCTCGCTGGCACAGTTTGGAACCTGGAAGCCTAACTGACACTTGTCTTTGTAATTTTCTTTGTATTCTCTCGATTTTTCCATTCCCTTTCTCCATTTTGCTTGCTTCACTGCTTTGCAACATTTTCTTTTATCATTTTTTTTTCTTTTCATCTTCCCTTCCTAAGTTCAACTCTCTTTTGTACTCTTTGTTGTTCTATATGTTTTCTGGTCACAATGGATGCAGAGGCCTGGTTTCTTTGTCTACATTTCTGGGGGACTAGAAGAAAAGTACTTTAGAGAAATGCCTGGTTCATTTTAATTCAGCAAGAAGCTCTTTTACATTTTATGTTATCCTCAGAGTGACTGGAAGTATAGATGTATTTTTTTTTTAAGGTTTGTGAGAATATTTCAGCTCCCTAGACTTGAAGGCTATTTGCTCTGACAGTTGGCTTTCATATGTGAGGAAGGCAGCTCTTGGGTCTTAAGCCACGTAGGGAGTCACCACTCGGTCCTGTCTTTGGTGTACTTACCCTTATAACCTCACACAGCGAGACACTTAAAGGGACAGCCAAAGACAGCTTCTCTATCAGTTACACCGCAAATGGGAATCCTGCATTTGGCCATGTGACTTACTCTCCTCTGACACCAAGAAGACACTCCTAACCCAGGCTGGAGGAGTTCAAGCTGGCTGAGGGAGGCAAAGGCCAGGCCCTAGATGGGGCAGGGCGTTTCTGGGAGTTTGAAGAATACACACTATCTAAAAGCTCCCCCCTCTTTTGTTGCAGTTACTTTAAACTGAAATGTCACTCTTAAAAGCTTGTTTCAATTATCAATCTGTCATCAAGTCCAAACTGCTGGTCCCAGATGCCTTTTCAGACAAAACAAAGATGAACAAATTTGCTCAGGGCTGAGGTGGGGCTTGAGGGGAAAAAAAATCAAAAGCAAAGAAGGACACAGTCTCAAAACAGAGTCCTAAAGACACATTTCTGAAGGAAATTCATAGATTCTGTGAAAAAGTCTCATGTTTGCACTTTTGGGGATTTTCAAGGATTCTCAATGGCCTTGGGTATCATATTTATACCCCAGAGAAGAGAAACTGATGAGGGAGAGATATTACAAGCAATATGTATCTGATTCTTAGAACCAAGCAAACAAGATAAAAAGGGACTGTCATATAGTAAAATCCTTAAAAGTCCTGTAAAATATCCCCATTAATGCTACATTAAAAATGTCTCAAGGTCAGTTTCAGAACAAACTGAAATCCTGTCTCCTGCCATTAAGACAAGAGGTTTGTTTTAAGAATGAGAATCTGCACCTTAATGTAATCGTTCACTCAGCTACATCCTGTCTTTATTCTCCCTTAATTTCTAATCTCTCAGTCTGCAAAGGATAGATACTTGTGATAAACAATCAAAAAAAACCAATCAACTACAACAACAAAACAGCCATTTTCCAGGTAGAAAAATAATCATTTTTTTTTCCCATTTAGAACATGCAGCTTTTTGTTTATGTAAGGAAAAAATCTTTTTGTTAATGAAAAGTGTCATGATTTAATCAGACTACAGCTCAGAGTTGTGACTTCATGTTGCTTCTAAAGAAGTTTCTAGACTACCAAATCTTTTGCATTTTTTGTTCTCAAAAAGTGCTTCTTCGAACATTGCATTCTCTGGGCAGCTCTGAGTTGGCTGCATATGATGTTCATTTTTTGTTACTCGTTTGTTTGTCTTACTGTGCCTTCCCTTCTCTTCCCTCCCTCCCTCCTCTCCTTTCTCCCTTCCTCCCTCCTTTCTTCTCTCCCTTACTTCTTTCTTTTCTTCCTTCCTGGGAACATCTTTTGACTCCTAGGAAATCTGATGTTGGAGGCACATTCTAAGGGGAGGGGACAAAGTATGTAAGGCTGCTGCAGTCCTGGGCTGGTTAGCAGGCTGTCTTATACCAAAGCAATAAAGCTGGCAAAGGCATCTGTAAGGACATAGTTGACAAGCCTGAATATTAAGGGACGAAGCTGGGGAAATGGGCTATCATACTCTATTTGCTTCCTCTTAAGAGTTATCAATGGAGACCCATTTAATAAACTTTTAAGAAGAGAGAAACAGAGGACAGACTTTCTCAAGATAGAGTCATCTTTGCCTGTGAGTGCCCATTCAAAAATTTACATTTCACTTTTACAAACATTAGAAAATATCGTTTTAAAGTATTGTGGATTAAAAGAAGTTAGTGTGTGTGTTTTCTACCTCTTACCGAAATCCTCTATTCCTGGTCACAACATTCTCTATTCAAAGTCTAAAGCTCAAACTCCTTGTCAAGACACAAGAGATCCAGCACAGGAGCAAACTTCACATTTCACTCTGAAATGAGCTTTCAAATGAGCCAAAGCAAAAACCCATCTAACGTAACCAAGTAGTCCACCATACTCCATAGACACCGCTTCGGTCACACATCTATGCGGTCCTGTAATGGGACAAGAAATATCAGAAAACACAATGGACGTAATGTGTCGCCACTTAGTCTTCTTAGGACATCTTCTTAGGACATCTGACATTTGGAAGCCAGCTGCCTGCAAAGAAGGGCCTAGCATTGTTTGAGTCAAATAGAGCTTTTATGACTCTCAGCTTTAATGATGAATAGGGAAATTTTCTGAGGAGTCCTTGCTGTTAGTACCAAAGTGGGGATGGAGCAGTGAGATACAGGGGGATACACGGCATGCTCAACCTACAGGCCATCTGTAGAAGTTGCACTGCACTGAGCCCATTAGTCTTGTGTTTTGTTGTATATTATTCTCTCACCCACATACATGTGGAGCGTATATTTGTCTATGAAATAAAATTTGTCAGTTCCCAGAATTCTCAGGCTTCTACAAAGGAAAAGGAAGAAAGCCCCACTACCACTACTGAAAAAGTCCCTGCTCCTAGAACTAGCTATGGAGTCTAAGCCATCGTCCAGCCTGTCTTCTTTAGTGTGTGTTATATAGGCTTGAGCATATTGGAAAAATAAGGCTTGCAAAGCAATGGTGCCATGAATGTAGGTAAGACAGCCTTTGTCCTAGTCATTGCTGGCTCCTGTTGTCTCAGCTCTTCCCTTACCCCCTCCAAAAAGAACTTAGGGTTGCCTTTTGCATCCCTATTATTTCTCAAGGCCCATTCTTCTGAAAGGATGGGAGACCAACCTTCTCAGTTCCAGAAATAAGTCCACAGGATGCTCAGAGGAGGATTGAGCATGTCTTGGTGATGACCTTCATTCTGTTCTGAAAGCAGCTGAAAGGTCAAAGCATTTATTCTGTCTCACAGTTTCAGAGGGACACAGTCTATCCTAAAAGCACAGACATGGAGCAGACAAAGAGACATAGAGTCAGGAGCAGGAGCTGGCTGGTCACACAGCATCCACACTCAGGAAGTACAGAGTAAAGAGGAGTCAAGACAAAACTTTGAAACCCAGAGGCCCACATTCAGTTATCAGATTCCTTCTAAAGGCTCAATAATCTTACCAAACAGCCTCACCAGCTGGGTACCAAGTGTTCAAACACAGTAGCCTATAAGAGGTATTTTGTACTCTAACAAAATATGACTCCTAATTTGGGCAAATGGCTCCAGTGGAAACACATTCTAGCTGTCTCTAATGGTGGTTCTTTATATCTTCAGAACACCTAGACATGCCCCCCATTTCTTTCTCAGCTATTTAAAAACAAAAGGTTGCTGGGGGGCTGGAGGACATAATTAAACAAATTGGGGACTACTGAGCCCTTCTTGCTGGAAGTCAGAGAATGCCTTTTCTCCTGAGGTAAGTTATTTAGTTGGCTAAAAGTCTATTAAAGAACATGGTTTAATGCAGGAGGTGATCTTGCTGATCTGCCTATAGCAAGAGTAGGGAGGAGAAGAAAGAGTACTCCTATCAAGAACAGATATAGTAAGGACAGAGAGTCACCCACTAATTCTTAGTCCAGTGCATTTGGGGATGAAAATATTGTCCCTAAACTGACTCTGGATCAAAATAAGCAAATCTGGATGTGTTTAAAAATAAATATCTTCCATTCTGATATTATACTTGTCACTCACCTTTTTGGGATTAAAATTGCATTATTTGAAGGAGCAGTATACATTTTTTTATGTTCTCTTAGTTTGGCAAAATAAAAAGTTTATCAGTTATCTCTGGGTTTTATATTTGAGGTTTTGATGATTTATGGAACCCTTGGCTTTCAGTACATTTTTATTGAGGTCAACATTTTGTACTGAATGTGAATCATGTGGGCTTGGTTAGAATATTGTCAGAGCCATTTGATCAGATTATCAGTGAAGATATTTTCAAATGCAACTAACATTTAAATCAGTGCACTGTTTGGCTCCCCAGTATGGCTGGGCGTCATCCAGTCAGCTGAAGGTCCTAAGAGAAAAGATCAGTAGTGCCTCTGAAAAAGAGGAAGCTTTGATGCCAAACTGCCCTTGGATGCAAACAGTAGCATAAACCCTGCAGGGACTTTCAATGTGATGGTCTATCCAATACATTTCTAGTCAGCTAGCTTACAAGTCTTACATTCTCTGTCTTTTTCTCTCTGTGTGTGTCTCTGTAACTGTGTCTCTCCATCTCTATGTTTTTCTCTTTCTCTGTGCCTCTATCTGTCTCTCTGTCTGTCTGCTGTCTCTGTCTGTCTCTCTGTCTCTGCCTCTCTATCACACATACATACACACATACACACACACATACACACACACGCACACACACATGCACACGCACACGCACACATACACGCACATACACATGCACACAGGTTCTTCTAACCTGAGGAATCAATGGGACCACTAGAATCATGAGAACTCATGAAAGCTGCATGCCAAGCCGAATGTCCCAGCCCAACTTCAGTCAGCTCTGCTAGAGAGGCCCTTCTTTGCAGTAACTCTTCAGCACTTATCTGACCTTGGAGGGCTTTGCCAATCTTGTCACTTTCTGGGCTTCCTTATATGATGCCCTCTTACTACACAACACTGTGTCAGCAATGCTGTGGGTCCAATCTACCTCTGAGAAATCCTTGTTCGGGTATGAGTATAATTTATATTAGTACCTGAGCAAAGTAGATATCCTTTCCAGGGGAGATGGACCTCATCCAATCAGTTGAGAGTCTAGGAAAAATGATACTGTCCTCCCTAAAGGGAGTGATGTCTTCCTGCATGGCTGCCTTCAAACGGGGGTATTATGGTTGTTCTGTCATCAGATTGGAAATATCAGTGATGGCCAATGTTGATAGCCAACTTGGCAAAATTGGAGTTCTCAGAGGAAACAAATTCCCAATCACATCTCCAAGGGACTATGTGGATTAGTTTAGTCTCTGGGAATGCCATGAAGGGAGTGATCCACTCATGTAAGGTAGGAAGGTTAATACTAAAGGAGAGTAGAGTCATTGTCACTCCTTGGTATTGGGTCCCCGACTGTAGAAAAAAGAGGAAACTGCTTGGAGTTGACCATGCTCCCCATCCATGGGTGTGAAGTGCCCAAGTGGCTCTCACTTCTGCCACAGTATCTTCCTACACCCTCAAACCATGAGACAGAGTCTCCTTTTTCCCTTGAATAGATTTTTACCAGGATGTTTTATTACAGAATCATGCAGAGTAACTGCTACATTCAATGTGAAATCAGTGGCCTTTAGTGGATTTACCCTTGGGTAGTCCTCCAGTCTTTCCCACTTATTCTCTCACCCTAGCGACAAAGATTCCATGACCTCCATTAATAACAGTTGGCAACTCCTCAAGCACACGTTATCCATGTTCATCTTCTACTGGTTTTGTTTCTCTGGAGAACTCTAACATGGTTTCACCCATATGCAAAACACCACAATATAACTTAAAACTGGAACAGGGACATGGTTCAGGGTCTAACCGGAATCTCTAAGAGATAGTGCACACCATGTAATATGAGAAGGATAAGGAAGATGAGGTAAATATTGTTCAACAGAAGACAAAGGGGTCAGAGGAAGAGACTGAGCTGTAGCCTCTAGGCAAGTGTCATCTAATGAATGCAAAGGGAATTAATGCTCAACTGCAACACCTCATGTTGGAGAAAGCTTACAACATACCACCACAGAGGTGCACTATTCTAATCATGAGAACCTTCCTAGAATGTCCCTAAGCCTGGTCTTTGTCCAGGTCCTGTCTGTGGGATGTGCTAGAGATGAATCTCTGAACAGATTTTCCATTTCTTCTGAGATTCCATGTCTGTACAAGTGACTAGGAAAGAAAATCTATTATAGGATCACGGTGAATAGTAAGTCAGATTGTTTTTTAAATGTCTAGCACATTCAGCAATTATGTAAATGCTAGATTATTCTAACTTCCCTAGTGTTCCTTCTGGGATCAGACAGAACAATTCTTTCCTGATCTGAGTGTCTGGAATATAATTAATGCATTCAAATGCTTACTTTTTTTCCATTTGGTCTTGTTACCATCTATGCTATGAAAGGCCTTATCATTTTTACCCATCAGTAAACTCAGCAATGAAAGTTCTTACTAATAATATATTGTTTTACTCAAAAGAAAAATTAAAAGTCTCAAACCTCCTATATTCATTTGGTGGCAGAAGACAGTTGTTACTTTTATTGGTCCCACAAATTTCTTTATTTTTATTTTTTAATTTTAGAAAAAAAATACCGTTATTTCCTTTTAAAATTTGAGACATTGGTGGTTCTGAAAGTCCCAGGTGCCTTAAGTATCTTAATTTTAGAAAATTTTGAAATGATCACAAGCAAATGAAAACATTAAAAAAAAAGTCTTCAAATTTCCCTTTTGCAAGCACACACACAGCCCAGCCTCTGTAAACTTTTTTCTCTCCTTCCCTTAGTGGGTTGAGGCATCATCAATTAGTTTTAAGTGGAAACCAGTGGAGAGACTGGTATGATGGCTTCTTCTCTCTCCCAGCATGGTTTTTTATAAAGCAGGGGCTCCTATATCACCCAGCATCAATCTGAACATACTGGAAAGCCATGGGGACCAAGCTACCTTCACCTAGACTGTGTCCTGGGGTTAAGTAACCAGCTTTCAGCCAAAGAGAACAATACTCCTTCCTGCTTCCTCTGCAGTGAGCCTTGGTCAGTCAGTGTTGAAAATGGTTCATCCTTTGACTCTGCAGCCATGCCAAGAAATAGTTGGCTCTGAAGAGGTAGAAGGAATAGCAACAAAGGAAGAGCGAAAGTTGAAGAAGAAAAACTTTAAAAATTTCAAACAGAAAATGGAGGGTTTCTAGGAGTCAGTGGTCATAAAGGAGCCCAGCCAACTCTTCTACAGTATCTATATTTTCCAGAGTGGCATGTGGTTGCTTTGGGATGCCCTGGTGTTGGAGTGTGTGAGTTCATAAAGCCTTGTATGTTAACCGAGGTCCCCAAGGGTGTGTGCCCCTCCACACAGCAGAGAGGTGGGGAGAAAGTAGATGTAGCTGTCCTCATCTGCCCACCAGACAGCTCTAGAACATGACAACCAGAAGGCCCTTCACTGATCTCCTAACTTTCTCCGTGAATATATATGGCTTTTGAGTGTAAACACTTAAAATTTAGTTATTGTTACTTTAAACATATGAGGTATGAAACTTTCAAATTAATTTGTACTCTTGTTCCATTATTAAAAAAGCATCTTAAAATTGAGACTTGTTATTTAGTGACTTAAAACACATATGGAAAGATGGATTTAAGTACTAGCCAGAGGACTCTGTCTGTAGTTCTCCCTAACACTGAGGGAGGTCCAGGCAGGAATTGGGCAGAAGCCTTGCAGGAATACCGCTTGCTGGTTTGCTCACTGATTCAGACTTAGCTAGTTTTCTTGTACAGCCCAAGCCTTTCTTTTCTGCCTAGGAATGCTGCTACTCACAGTGAGCTGGGCCCTCACACATGAATCATCAATAAAAACAATCCTTCATATGACACAGGACAATCTGATGGAAGCAATTTATCTATTGAATTTCCCTTTTCCCAACTGATTTTAGGTTGTGTCAATTTGCCAATAAATTTAACCAGCTCATATAAATATATATGTACTGGATATATATATATATATATATATATATATATATATATATATATATATATACACACACATATATAATGTATAGATATATGAATGTGTGTGGGTGTGTAAAGCTATATCACTAGGAAACTAGGACAAAGTGAACACTTTTTCATTAAGGTTTTTAAGTCATAAAACTTATATCAGTATCACTTTCAATGTCATCCTTAGAGCTTCTTTTAATTTTCACCCTTCACGGAAGAAAGGACAGCATAAAGTGCTTATATGCCATGAATTCCCATCTGAATTTCTAAAAGGCTCTTTTAAAAATGGAACTGCATCAGAAGCTATCAGCACATTTTACAGGTGACCATTGTACTTTGATTGGCTTTCAGATAATAAATGTATATGTGCCCTACAAGTACCACTAAAGAAAGCCAGCTGTCAGAGTGTGAGGAACAATGACATTACCTAAAACCTCTTGCTGCCCCTCTCTCCCAGCATCCCAGTGCATTGGTTTGGACGGATTGTTCCTTCTTTTCTTGACTGATAATCACATGTCAATGAGCATCAACACCTACCTCTCACAGCTAACACCTCTATTAAAAATTAAGGTTTTCTCACAGAGACACAACATTCCCTGGTCTTCTTTAACTGATTTTTGAAAGCCTACCCAGGGATTTCACAGGTACAATGAACCACTCATAATTAGGAGGCTGTGTCTCTCCAGATGAATCTCAGTATTCTCTGGTCTGTAGTCTTGGGATTAGACATTATACCCTATATTAGAGAAATCCTGTCCCTCCAATTTCTAGTGTCGCACTAAGCATTCAAGATTCTATTTGACTCAGATATTGTAGCTTTTTGCTCCAATTTTTGTAGCAAAAACATTGGAAAAATAAAAAGAAACTCACGAGCGTGTTCTGCACTCTGGGGCCAGCTGAGGTCATTTTTGTCAATCAACCAATACAAAGTCCTTCAAGTTTTCACAGTCCTTTAGAATGTTTGAATTATGGGTACAGAATCATGCTCAGATCTTTTCATGGCTCTTTAGTCTCTGAAACATATGTCAATCCTGCCTTCTCATGAATTAGATCTGTTGTGGACAGAGATTCCTGGACCAAGGAGCATGGTAGCCTCAACTGTAGAGTGTTATACCTGTGTCTTGGCAAATCCCAAACCATTGAGTCAGATCTCTGAGGATCAGGCTGTGCAACATGAACTTGATACAAAACCCAGATGCATCTGGTGTATCCCTAAGCCAATAATAATGGCCTATACAGAGCTCCCTCTACCCAGCTTAAACCAACCAACAGGGCTCAGTGTCTTAGCGTTGAATGCTTCCTACTGCAAACTGGAGTCTTTTATGTACTTCAGTTTTGTTGATACAAATCTCTTGCTAGTTTAGGGTATGTTTTTATTTGAAGAAATCACTGAAATGGATATAGTTGGAGGTCTGTGGGAGGCTCATGGAAACAAGTAAAACACAGATCAAAAAGCCTATTAGTGAAACCCTAACCAGTGATAGTTAGGGCAATACCCTTTCTACTCAGTCTATAAGTTATTTGCTTTCTGTACCAGCAGAAACTTAGAGAATGTTAATAACAAGAATATCCATAAAATGCTCACTTCTAGACGTGACAGGGCTGTGGCACATATCAACCTCAATTGTAATTACCTGTCACTCACAATTCCAATGTGCATGAGGAGACCCTGAAGCCTGATCTCTGGTGGAGGAGCTATTGACAGTTGATGGCTACAGAGGAAGGAATAGTCACTTTTCTTTGAGGACCTGACTACTGGTAGCTGAGGTTGCTCACATCCTGCCAACTAGGTCCACACTCATGTACATATAGGCAGCACTATGGACTCAGGCTGTTATGGTGCTATAAGTAATAAATATAAATAAGAAAAGACGTGAAGTTGGAAGGGAGATGAGGTGGGGCTCACTACGGAAATTCGGAGGGATGTGGTGGTGGTGAAATGCTATGACCAAGTGCATCATATAAGTATATGAAAGTATCAAAGAATAAATACAAATATTTCAAAAGAGTAGTTGGAGACTAAAGTAATTAAACAATCTGAAATTCAATTACCAAAGGTTAATGGTTAGTTTAGGTCATGTTTCTGCTAGTGTGATATCTCTTTCTGTAAAATAGAACCAGGCCAGAGCAGGGAATTTGAACAAACAATCCAGAAGAAGCACGCGCCCCACTGTTGCAGTTGTCCTCAAAGGGAGTGGATGCCTCTGAATAATCACAGCCATAGGAAGGAGGAGAGTGGATCATCTGAGAATGCTTATGAGTAACCTAAGAGGGGAGGGCCAGCCTTAATACCAGGCTGAGTCGATAGCCTGGGGACTCTGGCTAAAATGAAGCAAAATCCAGAATCACCTTGAGTTCACATCCTGGCTCTGCCTCTCATTACCTGGTATTACTGTGTAGTAGCCAATCTCACTAGACTTGGCTTTATCAATGTAAGATGGTGATGATGGTTCATGAATTTGGGGGTGTATGATTTGAGTATTAAAAGCAAATACAAATTTATTTTCTACTCAGTTGGTTCAATTTTAATTATATTTATATTTATCTTCCCACAACTTTGTTTTCTTTATGTTTTCATTCAGCAAAACATTGAAAAGTTAATCTTGTCAGGGTGGCATCTGATTTCTAAGTGTTTTAAGAATTGTCATGAGACAGGGGTATGAGATCTGGTTCTAGTTACTCACACTCTTCCTATACATGGGCCTCTATGTATGCTATCCCTGGCTATTATGTGCTGACAACTGAACTTATCTATCTCTTTTCCATTTCATACAAGAGTCTTCTTGTTTACTTATTTTATTTACTCTTCTATCATACAATGCATCACACAACCCTATGTCATTTGACCTCCAGTCTAGAAATGAGCAATGTTAATTCACTTATCAGAAATGTGTATGTCCTCAAAAACATTTTTCTCCTTTTTACCTATAAATATATTTTCACAGTATCTTTTTATAGCTAGGAGAACTGGGCAGACATCAAAAACAGGCAGCAAATAAAGGAAAAGGCTAGGAACCTTTACTTTATTTTATTACCTTTTGCTTTTGCTAGAGATAACTATGATGTGTTGCTTTGTAGGTTACATTTGAGCTAAGCAATAGTTCTAGTTTGCATCATTCCAATATCTGTTCCACCTAAAACATGCTCCTAGGTATTTTTGCACACGTTTTATAACTCTCGGAAGCTCAAAGCCTGAGATAGTCTCAACTCTAGGAACATAGACAGACTCCCATAATAGTTCTCATCTCTGAAGTGGTAACTACAGACATCTTCTCTAATTCATGAGTGGACTTGATTGATGGAGGATAAGACATGGTGACAAGTGTTCCACAGAGTATCCCAGAAACCCCAATGATAAAGATGCCTCATGATCTTTGTTAGTGAGATTCACAGTGTTCTTTAACATCTGGGTCGAGTCTCACTTTGGCAGATATTAAACCAAAAGTTGCTCTAGAGTGTGTGCTTCATCTTTGAGATCTTCAAGCTCCTTCTAAGGCTTTGTGCTCTAAGTTCTCATCTCATTTCAGCCACTTTAGAGGAGTAGAAGGGGCCTAATATGTACCAAATGGTACCTGTGTGCTAGGTTCCCCATTGACCTTGTCTCCTGTGCACCTTCCTCTGGGAGGCAGTCACTACCCTCACAGCACAAAAGAGGAAACTGAGGTGAAGGATTGCTCTGCTATATCAATAAAGCATTGATCACAGGCTTTGATTTTCTAGAGTAGAACCAAGAGAAGCAGGAGAGCTAAGGATAACATGAGCAGGTATGTAAGAGCACCACCCCATTTGGGATGCTCATCAAATTGTTCTTAGGTGGACAGATATTTGGAGTTTAGCCTTGACAATCAGGAGCTAGCAGAGTAAAGTATAGCCTGGAAAGCAAGATGGCTTAAGGTGTGGAGTGACAGTATGGTGTGGTAGTGGGTTGGGTTGCACAGTATTGGGCTGTGTATAGTGTAGCATTGTATACTCAAATTACATGTTATGCAGTGTGACATGATAGTGTTATGTGGTATGCTGCAGTTCAATATTGTATGGCCTATGAGGTTCAATGTGACATTGTACATAATATGCAAGGGTGACATGTCACATACACATGATATGACCTGATAAAATATGATATATGACATGGTAGAAGTGGGAGAGATGAGAAACATTATATCTATATATTGCATTGCTCCACTTCAAGCAGTATGTGAGCATACACCCATAAAAAAGTTATCTGGTCCCCAAACCAAAACAGTTATGGTTATAAAAATGTAAAAAATATGATGTACTGCATATAGTCATCATAGGGATTCATTTGCAGCATGTTTGTTTATCGCTGCCAGTAAAGAGAAAGCAGGTGTCAAGATTAAAAATATATTCTGGAAGGAAAAACCTGAAAGTGAAAAACTTCTCCTTCATAACATTAAGTATGTCATTGAAAGAAAAATATTAAAGTAACTATTGAAGCCACCTCTGCTAAGCCCATGTTGGATGCTAGCATAAGTGTCGTGAGCACCCTCTTAGATATCAACAGACCCATAGAGAGCTTCACTGAATGAGCATGTCATTAAAAGAGGCAGCTCACTCTTTGTAGTATTTACCATATCCCTACTAACAGAATTATGACTGTGTAGACTCCCTAGTGGAAGACAGTTTGATTTGTGGTGTGTGTGTGTGTGTGTGTGTGTGTGTGTGTGTGTGTGTAAAATAAAAATATACTTATACAATACTCTATCTTCCATCTCCAGTCAAGTATTCAATAAATTCTATGTGGCATTCATTAAACGATATTATAGAATAAACTTTGTACAGAATGGTTTTACCCAGCATAGGCCAACACTAAGTATTCTGTGATTTCAAGTATGCTAGGCTAAGCCATATTATTTTGAGGGTTATAGGAAATATTCTCTATTCCAAATTAGGTAGTTTTAACTCACTCATGAGAGATTTATCAGGACATAATCTCTTGATAAGTCAAGGAGCTACTGTATTTATTTTGTTCATATTTCTCCTTCCACTAGGATATAAATTATGAATTCTTCTCATGGTTTGTTCACAGTCTCACACTGTTCTCAGACAATCTGTAAGTACCTTACAATTAAATTAATCAAGTGCCACATTTTGCTTGATATTCACATCTCTTTTAACCACACACAGTTTCCTGTTTATGTCAAACTTGCTTCATCTTCATAAATGTTTTCAAAAACATCCTTATGTGGCTTAAATAGCTTATGATAAATCTGGCCACACAGCCTTGACTGGCTGAGCCAGCAGCCTGAACCCCTCAATCATCCACTATTCTTACATTCATGAGTAGATGTGTCTTTCAAATTCTGTCATCTTAACCTAATTCACTAGCTCCAGGAGCTATTTAATGTGCCAGTGTGACCACACATTTTCAGGAACCCCACATTCCAAGGGAAATAGAACTGGGCTTACAGTCATATATTGATTTCAGATTACTGGCCTGAGTTCAATTTTCTTAACTGTCAATCAGGGATAATATAGCCTACATGTATTATCCAAAGTTTTCAAGAGTAACTGAAACAAGAGGTCTTTGCTCCATGCCATGAGACTTATCACAGTGACAGCTCTACTCTTTGGTACCAATTTTTTCTACTAGTTACTATTCTTGTTGTGATTATCAAATACCCAACAAGAAGCAACCTGAGGGGGAGAGGGTTTTATTCTAGCTTCCACATGAAAGGAATTTGATCTGTCATTGCAAGAAAGACGCAGTAGTAGGAAGGTGAAGCAGCTGGCCACTTTGTACAACAGTCAAGGAGCAGAATGAAATGGGGGCTGGTGCCCAGCTTGCTTTTCCCTTTGCACCTAGGAGAGTGCTGGCCATCCACATCAGAGCAAATATTCCATGCTTAGTTACACCATTGTGGAGGCACACTCATTGACAAATCCAGAGATGTATCTCCATGGTGATTCTAAACCTAGTGAAACTGACAATGAAGACCAACCATCACATCTACTAATTGGAAGTCTACCCTCACAGCAACATCTAAGCTGCTTTGACAGGACGCCTGAGCTCCAAAACATAGCCACACTGACACACAAGTGAATCAAGCACTGATTCATCTAATGACTCAAACTGACTTACATGATCTAATGAAATCTCTAAGACACATGATATTTCCTAACATGTTGTCACCCATTCTGCTCTTTGTACCAGCTGGGTCATAGGTTTTGTCACCATTGGTCACTGCTATATGGGAGACAGGGAGGACAGTTTTAGTGGCTTTTGAACAAAAGTCAAAAATTTTTGGATTCATCTATTAATGACCACTCAAACATAAACCTTCCCTTCTCTGAGCAACATCTGATTTCCACACATCTAATTCCTATGCAATGTGTTCTTAAGAAGGACCCTGGCACATTAGTTCCTTTAGTTTGCCCCAAATTTTTCTGTGTTCATATCTTTTGTGCTGCAAATTTAGGCACTTAATGCCATAATCTATAACTATAGCACAATGCAATCCATCTCTTCCATATTATTGGGCTAGAGTCAACATTTTCAAAATCTGCCCACATTTCACTAAAAATTGCTATAAGCTCACATGTATTTTGAGTCAAAATTAGGAACACAAATGGTGGTCTCATTTTTTTCACCCATGGTAATTGGTAATTTCAATTAAAGCTAGTAGCCCTGATATAATTTTCCTGGACCTGCAAATTAATGACTTCTGTTACCTAGCAACAGCATAGTAAAATGGACTTTTATTTTGTCGAGTGTCACTTAGCTGCCATTAGCCATGCCTGCTCTACACTGTGTGTAAGTTCACATCCTGGAGCAGGGTTTTGTGAGAGAGCGAATGTGTGAGTAATGTGAGCTCTTAGTGGCGTGGTTAGCTATTCATCCATTCCTGGGACTTAGCCATTTAGCTCTTGAGAAAATTATAGGATTTTTATGTCAGTGAAAGGAAATTTCTCAAGCTTCTAGTATAGACTGTGATAGGATTATATATGCTGCTGCTGCTGCCATGTTCTTCCTAACATGGCAAGGCATTGAGAGTTCTTCAGCATCACAGTCAAGTGGGTGCCCTGCAAGGGGAGGACTGAGATATTGAAAAAAAAAGGATGGTCATTTAAATGTGGATATAATCAAGAGAAGGAAAAGAAAAGTAACCCAGTTAATGCTGAAGAAAGGCGTTAAGAGGGAATGGAGTGGAAGGCTGGGGCTTAGATAGTTCTATTGTGGTCCACTTACATTTACATCTTTTTAAAAATTTAAATATCTTATATTTTTGACATTTTCATACATGAATAATGCATCCATATTATTTCCAGACCTTTCTCTTCCCCCTTTAACTCCTTTCTGTACCCCAACTTGTTCTCAGATTCATGACTTCTTCTTCTTTGATTCTTGTTATTGCATAAACACACATACTCACAGGCACATTTATTCACCCACACATTCACACATGTATACGTTCCCACACACAAACACTCACACAGGTACACAAGCACACTCTCTTACACACACACTCACTCACATACCCCTACTCACACTCTACACATGCACACTAAATGCCACACCCTACAAATCATCAGAATCTTTCCTGACCAAGCCTCTCATAAAAAAAAAGGTGTTGAATAAAAACACCTTCCTCTGAAATAAATCCTCACTCATAGAGAACATAACATAGATCTTCTGTATTTATAAAAAGAAAATTAAACACCACACATCTCAAAAGCCAAGCCTTATTGTAAGAATTCAGTGAGGTGCTTGAGGATTCCTCTTCAGGCTGTCAGCTTCTCTACCTGCTGGGATTTCTGTGCTGGTTCTGATTCACTGTGTTGGTTCCAATCAGCCCAGCAGAGTCTCCAACGGCCACTACTCTTTCTGCTAAGAGTTCACCTGAAGTCAGGTATAGCCTGTCACAGGGCAAGCATGTGGCTGATGATTTGCAAAAAAAAAAAAAAAAAATGAATTAAAGTCTTAAAACTTTGACAAAGTGGTTGAATGAATATGGGCTTTAAACGAAGTCTTCTCTGGATATGTAGGTGTGTTGGGCCCTTGCTGCTGTGACCAAAGGTCTAAGAGAAACAAAGCTAAGGAGGAAAGATTTATTTAGGGCTCACAGCTACAAAGGCTTCAGTCCAGGGTCAGGTAGCTCCACTATATTAAGCCTGAGCTGAGGCATAACAACATGGTGGCAAGAGTGAGTAGGAGGAGGCTGGGGCTTTTTTTGTGCCCTGTTAACTAGAAAGCTGAAAGTAGAGAAGAACCAGGTACTAGGTATAACTTTTCAGAGCAGGCCTCTACTAAGTGTGTGTGTGTGTGTGTACTCTAGTAACCTCCAGCTGGGTCCCACTGTTGATGTTTCAACTATTTCCAAGAGCTGCAACACAAAGTAGGAGCCAAGCCTTCAAGTCCTGAGCATGTGTCTGCATTTTACATTCAAGCCATACCACTGGGGTATTCTACAACTGCTCCTCATATTTGTTGTCACAGTGACTTGGGAAAAAACAGCATGAAGCCAATAAAGATTTAAGTCAATAAGCCACTTGGATCATGTAGGTTTGAATATGTAAAGACATTTTCTACTCTATCTGGGATATTTCTCCTCTCAGACAGCCATATGTCACTGGAACAGCTTCACTGATGGTGTTTGAATTGTTAGACAGCTGTTCGTATCTCTGCTGGACAGACAAACTTCTCCTCATCTACTACATGCAGAGCATGAGCTAGGTTTTACATGGTGGCCTCCTGAGGCAGGAAGCAGGAGCATGCAAAGTCTCTTGATTCATGGTCATGGTCAATGATAGATACAAATCCAATGCAGAGTCAAGGGACAGTGAGTCACTTTGAAGAAATACTCATTTTAAAACTTTATTTATGTGTGTGCTGGTTGTCCCGCTGTTGCTCGTTGTCTGTAACTTGTATCAAGCTAGGGTTATCTGGAATGAGGAATCTCAATTAAGAAAATGCTTCTATCCGATCATCTAGAGACATGTCTGTGGGACTTTTTTTTTTTTTTTTTTGATTGATGACTGATGTGGACGCGCTCAGCCCACTGTGAGTGTTGCCACTTCTAGGAAGGTGCTCCTGAGTGGTATAAGAAAGCAAAACTGACAAGTCAAGAGGAGTAATCCAGTAAGCAGTGGTACCCCATAGGCTCTGCTCTCCCCATTGCTTCCTCATCCAAGTTCCTGCCCTAACTTCTCAGTGATTAAGTTTAAGATGAGATAAACTCTTTCTTCCTATTTTGTATCAGTCATGGTGTTTACCAAGCAACAAAAGAACTCTAGGACTGTGTGTGTGTATGTGTGTGTGTGTGTGTGTGTGTGAGAGAGAGAGAGAGAGAGAGAGAGAGAGAGAGAGAGAGAGAGAGAGAGAGAGAGAGAGAGAGAAAGCATATAGATGGTCAATGGGGCCAGGAGACTATGTTGGATGCCCTGTACTGGAGTTACAGGTGATGGCTGTAAGCTGTTTATCATGGATGCTGGGAACCAAACTGGTATATTTTGAGATATACTGGTGTATAAAAGCAGAAAATATTCATAGCCACTGAGCAGTATCTCGAGCCCTGGGAAGCCACATTTTGATGGTAAGACCTGAAAAGCCATTCTTCACAAGGCAAGGATACTCTTGCAGGACTGAAGAACATTCTGCCTGGGCAATCATAGGCTCCATTTATAAATGTATGCCCCCGTATACCCTACTCATAAGTACATATCACAAGAGATCCTGTGAATGAAATGACTCGGCCTGGATAGTAAAATGTACGTTGCTTTTTCCCCCTAGGAAAGGGCTTCAGGATGTAACTCAGGCTGGTCTTGAAGTTACTTTCTTCTTGTCTCATCTCTTTGGTGCAGGGATTGCATATGTGGGGGAAAGGGAGGAGGAGGAAAAGGAAGAACTCAAGGAGGGGGTGGATTTTAGATTTAGAGAGCTCTTTTTGGCTAAAATAGAAGTGGAGAATAATTTCTGTATCAAGAAAAAGGCATTGGGAAAGATGGCTAACCTCAAATTTGTCAGAGCCCATAAGAGACTCTGAAAGAATGACAGAAATGAGAACAGAAGCAATCAGTGCAAGGCCAAATGCCATCTGAGGTGAGAACTTCATCTACACTGATCTGTGTTTTCGTGTACTTGGGATCACATGGATAGATGGTGAATGTTTGATCCCATTTCTAGGAATGTGGTCCTAAGTGTTAGAATCTAAGTGCTGACAGTCTAGCCCATGTCACCTGTCTTCATATGCAGCTGGAAGTCTATGCCATGGAACAATATCAAATTCCTTATTATCCTAGCTTATATTTTAGGAAGATTAGCCTTCACCATGAAAAGAAGTAATATCTACATCTTAACATGGGAATAAAAGTTTGTTCTTTCTCAGACAAAGGTCAGAACATGCAGAAATATATCTCTGTCTTGTAACTGTGCTTCTTGTACACAACAGTGCTGGTGCACAAGAAACAAAGAATAAAAAATGTCATCATGCCCAGAAGCTTGGGATACCCAAAATACGATCCACAAACCACAAGAAAGTCAAGAAGGAAGAAGACCAAAGTGTGGAGACTTTGATCCTTCTTAGAAGAGGGAACAAAATACCCATGGAAGGAGTTGCAGAGGCAAACTATGGAGCAGAAACTGAAGGAAGGACAATCCAGAGACTTCTCCACCTGGGAATCCTTTCCATATTCAGTCACCAAACCCAGACACTATTGTGGATGCTAGCAAGTGCTGGATGACAGGAGCCTGAGATAGCTGTCTCCTGAGAGGCTCTGCCTGACTTATATAGAAGTAGAGGTTCACAGCCATCTATTTGACTGAGTACAGGGTTCCCAATGAAGGAGCTAGAGAAAGGACCCAAGGAGCTGAAGGGTTTGCAGCCCCTTAGGACAAACAACAATATGAACTGACTAGTACCCTCAGAGCTCCTAGGGACTAAACCACCAACCAAAGAGTACACATGGTGAGACTCATGGCTCCAGCTGCATATGTAGCAGAGGATGGCCTAGTCAGTCATCAATGGGGGGAGTTCTATGCTCCAGTGTAGGGGAATGCCAAGGCCAGAAAGTGGGAGAAGGTGGGTTGGTGAGCAGGGGGAGGGAGGAGGGAACAGGGGAAAGGAGATACCATTTGAAATGTAAATAAAGAAAATAAAAAAAGAAAGAAAGAAAAATGTCATTAGGTGACTAAATAAATGAAGCCAGTCCTGCTACTCTCATTGTAAAACAGTGGACTATCTCAGGAGTACGTTTTTAAAAGATTAGGAAGGCAAGGCTGTCCTGCCATTCAGACTGTTCTGCTAGAATTCAAGGAAATACTAAAGGAAAGAGTGAACCTTTGACCATGATTCTCACATCAGTGACAACAATCAGTGAGGAGAGGGGATGGTATAGAATTGAAAGCATCTGGTATCACTAGTTATATATCAACCTATCTGTTACTGCTCAACCCTGGTCTCGTGCCAGCTATGTGATGCAAGGATGCAGCCAGTGACAGCCATGGTGGGATGCAGAAAAACAATTGGGATTTCACATTGCCCCACCATTTTACCATCTACTATTTTCACTCTCTGTCAGCTAGAGAGAACTTTGGGTGAGTAAAGGCTATGACATAAAGTCTAAAACTGGTCCATTCTATGCCTCCTCACTCCACCTGCTATGACTCTAATGGCAGCACATGAAGGGACAATGGGCATTTCTCCTCCTTCTAAAGGAGCTAGAACATTCACACACAGGAAGTCATGGGACTGGAATGAACAGTCATATAATGATCATGCTTTCCCATATACAGTGTGCCTTCCTTGAGAACAGGCTATGGCATAGGTGCCTAATCACTTCACAAATGGATTACTTGGAACTTAGTTGTAGGCAAGTGCTAGGGTTCTGGGCATAATTTTCTCCCCTGAGTCTTTGTGTAAACAGTGACAGATTAGCCTGCAAGCTGTCTTACACCACAGATACAACAGTTGGTCAAAATGACAA
>NW_022196912.1:42456021-42463320 GCF_008632895.1 Mastomys coucha
TCCAGGGGTATTAATATAGGTTTAAAAATAACATTTTTATGAAGATAATAAAAGTCCTCATGAATTATCACTAACGTAAAAAGCATTTTCCCAGCATCTACATCATTCAATGTTTTACTAGAAAACTTATCTAACATTGGGAAATGGCTTGCTAAATGTAAGCCCCTGTCCTGAGTGATTCATTTGCAGTGATTTATACAGGATTCTCAAGTCAACCCCATGAAGCACATCCTAGTGTTCCCATTTTTTTTGATAAAATATTTTTTAAAGACTCTAGATATGTTGATGCAACTAATACTAGAAGGTAGGTTGAGGCAGCAGACTGGATAAACTAAACTAAGCCATAGAGCTAGCAGCCTACAAAGTACAGGAACACAGGCTGCCATGTTGATTGGTCTGCTTGTTGTGTGTTTGTATGTGTATGTTCTTATTCATATATATGTGATCATCCATGCATGTGTGTAAAGGCATGTGAAGGTCTGAGGTCCACATTGGGTGTCTTCCACTTTTGTTTTCCAAATTACTTTTAGAGACAAGGTGTCTCACTGAACCTGGAGCCCACTTACAGGCCAGACTGTCTGCCAGGTGAGCTCAAGGAATCTGCATTTCTCCTCCTAAACAGTGCTGAAGATAGATAGGCACCCCTACATCTGGCCTTTCTGTGCACATCAGGCTCCAAACTTAGTCTCTTGTGCTTGCACACGCAAGCACTTTACTAATTATCTTTCCAACTCTTCTAATTCCCTTTTTTATTTGTGCATATTTTGCAATCAGGCTGGAATTTGGAGTTAGAGGCAAGGTAGCCCATCTTCTGATGCTACAGGATTCTTTCACTTAACCTTGAATATGGACTCTCCTGTGCTATGGGCCTATTGCTGACCACATGTACTCCACAGCTCTCTCTCTCTCTCTCTCTCTCTCTCTCTCTCTCTCTCTCTCCTCTCTCCCCCTTTCTCCCTTTCTCTTTCACATGAATACACACACACACACACACACACAGAGAGAGCTAGGGAGAGAGAGAGAACAAGAGAAAGAGAGAGCAAGAGAGAGAGAGAGAAAGAGGAGATGCTGGGAAGGGGAGGGCTCTTCCTTTTTCCTATTAAACCATTAAGTGCATATATCTGTTGCATATGGCCCATTAGATATTTTACATAAATAAGCACTATTCCCTTTCTAGGAAACACCAGAATTTTCCTTTCAGTCTCATTATGTTCACTCTGACTAATGAGAATTTAACAGCACAGCCTTGTGGCGCCTGAAGAAGGCAGTTGATGAGCCAGCCACCTCCTCCAGCTCTGGCTTCTACCTCTTAGAGTTACTTTCCTGTTTGAACTGTGGGCAATTACCCATGGTCTGTCTGCCCTTTGGTCCAGGCACCTTCCATATGGCTTTGATTTGGAGGCACTCAATTTATCAAAATAGTTTGTTATGTTAAAAAACTATTTGATGTCAAAGAAGCCATATGTCCCTTTTTATGTGTGTGCTGTTCCTGGCCTAAGAAATCAATTTACCCATTCTAAACAAGTCTGAGTCCCACAGAGACCTGAGTCAGCACTGCATTAACCAAGAAAACTTCATTGGAAATGCATACACTCTGCTTGGTGGCCTCCGAGGTGCTGGAGACAGAGGGACCCATACCCCTGGGCTCTCCTATATCACCACGGGCCTCTGGTTCTTTGAGGTCTTGGTCTAATGATCAAGAGCAGGTTGAGTTCC
Source organism: Mastomys coucha (assembly GCF_008632895.1). Lineage (NCBI taxonomy): Eukaryota > Metazoa > Chordata > Mammalia > Rodentia > Muridae > Mastomys > Mastomys coucha. The sequence goes on from NW_022196912.1 coordinate 42,457,738, forward strand.
ATTTTCTTGTTGCCACTCAGCAGGGATCTGAATTTGTGGAAGTACCTATGTCTATTCTTCAAGTCTTTAAACCATGCCTTGAGAACCTAGTTTCTCTAAGTATATGATTTCTTTAAGGTCCTAACCTCTCTACTTAGGAAATATAATGGTGGTGAGGAGGTACCTGGTGATGCCAAAGTATAACCTGAGAAGTTGAGCTATGCAACCAATCTAGTATGAAGGTGATTTATTAGGGGGAAGGGAAGGGAGTGAGGGCCTAGAGTAGGGGTTGAAACAGACAGATGGGAGCAGAGCCTTGAGGACAGAGAATGGGGGTCAAAGAAGAACAGAAAGAAGGGGAGAAAGGTGTAGAGGGAGAGAAAGACTGGCCGGGAACACACAGGAATACAAGTGAGAGGGGGAAAAAGAAAAGAAAGATCTGGTCTGTCCTTTTTGTAATAGGCTACACCTGGTGACAGCAGGTAATCACTGTAGGTGAAGATATTAGCTAGGTCCATAGTACAATCACATCCAAGATAACACTACTCTTCAACTTCATCCATCAAATGGCTACTTTGTGCTGTCTTCTGTGTTATGAGGCTTCTTTCAAATTTTAGGCTAAATGTATCAGAATGAATTTCTAGTTTAGAGGTCCAGTTGGGTGGTTTTTTTTCTGAACTTAAGTGTGAGTTTCTCCTCCCCCAGGGTGCTGCTGCTACCTTGTGCTGGAATGACCACTTCAAAGGCAACTGATGGACCTCTCTACATGCTGGTGGGCATCTTCAGACCATCTGAATGGACTTAGATTTCCTGTAGTAGATCCAAGCAGTCAGATTGTACTGTCATTTGTCACATTCACAAATGGATCTACTATGGGCAGCTTGAAATCTCCAAGAGCTGTTACACCCAGCAAGAAAGGAACCTACACATATTGAAGGGAGAACAAAAGAAAGGCTGGAGAGAACCTAGAAGAGTCACTAGGCTAAGTGGCTCCCCACTTCTGTTTCCAGTTCTTTCGGGAGCCAAGGCTGCTCTCTATTTCAGCATTGCATCTGGATTTTCTAATAGACAAAGTTTCTGCTCTTTTGGAGTAGGACATGAGATGGAAACAAAATCTTCTCAAATAAAACCTAACCCTTCTGCTTTCCTGGAAGCTTCATTTGTCCTTTTAGACCAGAGTAACTGAAAACACTGAGAAGCTCCTACTGTGTGCTGGGCTTTGTGGTTAGTGCACCATTTGCTTTACAAAAGAATCATCCTTTCAAAATGTGCTTTTGATTGTTCCTTTTAAATGTTCTGCACCTGCTGTCGATACTGTGTATGTGTACATCAAATTCATTTTAATATATCAAGGCCACCAGGTGTGTTCAGCCTGTAAATTGCGGATCCTACACACAGCCTCCCAAAACTGAGGCAATAGAAATAAATCATAGCTCGCCTCAAAATTACAAATCTAAAACAGAGTTTCTGTGTATCTTTCTCTGTCTCTCTGTCTCTGTCTCTATCTCTGTCTCTGTGTGTGTGTGTGTGTGTGTGTGTGTGTGTTTGTGTGTGTGTGTGTGTGTGTGTGTGTGTGTGTGTGCATGGTTCCCAAACATAAACTTTGGTAGATGGCATCATCATGTTGCAGTATCAAAATGTTGGCACAAAGTCCTAGGATAGACAGGGAGGAGGCTCATAAAATCCCACCACTAGCTGTAGAGCCATTAACAAGATGGTGGCTAAGACAGGGAAAGTCAGTTTTCTTCAGGGATGTGAACCAGGAAGGTTTCTCATGCTCTAGTAGATGCATTCTCAGGTAACTCTAAGTGGATTCAGTGGGGAGGGGAGTGGGAGGAGGGAGAGATCACATGAAGTGGGGAAAGGAGTGTGGATAAAAAAGGAAATAGAAGAGAGGAAACAGGGTTTGGATTTGCTGAAAACACATTATATGCATAATGAAATGCTTAAGAAAACAAAGATTGACCACACCTAAACCCCAATGTGTCAGTATTAACGGTAAGGTGTTCCTGGGGGTGATTATTTCACCAGGGTAGATTCCCAGGGTGGGGTTAGTGACTTTAAGACCAGCATTGACTTGATTTCTTTTTCTGTCTTTGGACAGATAAGGACACAGGATGACCAGTTACAAATTGAGAAGGGAACCTTTGACAAGAACTTGGTAGCCATCCTGGCACTCTGCCTTTGAATTTCTAGTCTGCAGACCATGGGACATACAATGTTGATGATTAAGCCACATAGTTTATAGAACTTTGTGTTAGCAAGATGAAGGAGTTGAACTGACTCTCTTACAACTGGAAACACACATTCGAACTATGGCTAACCTTGTAATCACAGAACAGTAGCATTGAGTTTAAGAAAATATTTTCCTCTTTTACTATGATTGTAACATTTTCCTTCCTATGCCACTCAGAGCTAAAATAAATTCTTTGTGTTGAGATCCACACACCTGCAATCTACACTATCACTGTTCTAGCTGAAGGGACCTCTATTCTCCATATCCACTGGCAGAAGACTAGCTGGCTTTGACAACTTACCAGTACTAGAAATATCACTCTCACATGTGTATGTGTGACCCTTGTGGCCTTAGGCACACAGTGACAAACTTCAATTGTCTCTTCTCTTTCTCTGTGCAGCGCATGTGTAGAGGGGTTGTATGTTTAGTGTGTGGGGATGTAAACATGTTTGCATGCATGTGCATGTGCATATACATATATATATATACATATATATATATAATATACACGTATTTATATATAAACACGTGTGTGTGTGAGTGTGTGTGTGTGTGTGTGTGTGTGTGTGTGCATGTCTGTACACTTGTGGGGTTGTGAAAGAGAAAAACAGTGTTGGATACCTGTCCTCAATCGTTCTCCTTATTTATTTGGTTCATTTATTGATTTATTCTTTTATTTATTTATTCATTTGGGTAGCCTGACTGTCCAATGTGTTTCAGTATTATGCCTTTCTGCATACTCCCAATGTTAGGTTTACAAGAACATACTACGAGGCCCCACCCTTTTTAGCTTCTAAGGGCCCATGCTTAGGTCCTCATGCTTACATAGCAAAAACTCTACTGGCTGAGCCATCTCCCCAGTCCTCTGAGCACTTTTATTCTGCAGTGTATATTCCCATGGGAGGGTTTGAAGAAACCTCTTTGCAACTCTGTTCCTTTGTTGACTTCTAGTCCAAAAAATTATAACTACTTTCTAACCCAATAATTTGCTTTTGCCTTAACCTTTATTGAGTGAAAATCAATATTTGCATCTTAGTCACAAATTCTCCTCAAAGATTATATTGAATTTTATTTCAGTCCTAAAATTGCAAAAATAATCTGCTAATTGCTTTCACTCATCTTATGATTTATCCCTCAATTTATGCACTTAATTTATGTGGGGTTTGCTTTAATTAAAAAAATGTGAAGATGGAATCCAACTTCCCCCCCCATATAGTATGACAATTTTTTATTATCAGTTTACAGATAATGGATGGAGCAACATGAACATGTTCTGTCACTCACAGCAGCTTCTAATCTGGGAGAGATCCTGTGTGTCTCTGCTTGGACTGTGACTTGATGATCATTCTTCCTTTAAGGCTTACTTAATTTTTAATTATGAGTATATTTTTGTGTCTATGTCAGCATGTATACCTCATGTCCAGGTGCTGATGAAGGCCATAAGAGGATGTCAGGTCTCCTGGGATGGAGTAGTAGGTTGTTGTGTTCCCACTGTGGGTGCTGGGAATTGAACCCAGGTCCTCTGAAAAACTAGCAAGTGCACTTAACTGTGAAGAACCTTCTTTAGTCCCATGGTATTTCTTATTTAGTATGGTGATTTCTCCAGCTCATTTTAAGACTACATGATCTCCATTCTATAACTAGAACCCACTTATTAAATATTTTATATGCCAATGTGATTTTGAAAATAACTGCATTGACCGGGCAGTGGTGGTGGCACATGCCTTTAATCCCAGCACTTGGGAGGCAGAGGCAGGTGAATTTCTGAGTTTGAGGCCAGCCTGGTCTACAGAGTGAGTTCCAGGACAGCCAGGACTATACAGAGAAACCCTGTCTTGAAAAAAAAAATCTTGCATTGTATTTAGACATTAATTTCGGAATGACTTATCTTTTTATGCCATATAAATTTACAGTTAAGAAGCAGAATCTCTATGGCCTGTTTTATCTTTTGATGTATTTTTTCCTGCTAAGTTCCTGTGATTTGTCAATACTTTGATACTTCAGGGTATTGTTATTTTTGTTTTGTTTTTCTTTTTTGGTTATACAAAGGTTGTTTGAAATTAAAATTGGGGTATTTTACTGTCATTACCCTTTTGCTGCTAAATATTGCATTTTCTAGTTAATTTTTAGGAAAAGAGAAGCTTATTCATTTTGCATGTTTTTAGAAGGATCTTTATTGTCATTCATGTTTTTAATTCCTGTTGTATGTTAGTCTTATGGTGCTATAATAAAACATGACCATGAACAAGACAGCTTATAAAAGAAATAATTTATATTGACTTGTGAAGTGGAAACTTTAAGGGTTCTTTGAATTGTGCTGGATGATGTTTTGCTGGGGCAAACAACTGAAATGGACATAAGGAAAAGGCTAAGGCAGAAACATAAAGGTTTGTTTGGCCAAAGCCAACACAGGAGAAAGGACGTTCTAATAAGCAACCATGTGAAAGGACACATGATGGATTCTTCACTAACAACACACATCTATTTTTACAACGTAAAGTCGACCTTACCTTGTGTAGTTGAGCTCTGTTTGTTGGGATTCCATAGAGAGAAAGGCACCAAAAATTTCTGGTGGTGTGCTGCAGTTTCTTGCCTCTTCCACCGATTCAGGCTGATTGGCGGAGTGCGTGATGTCAGCTGAGACAGACACATGTGTTGACACAAGGCAAATGCTGAGGCAAGACCCATAGAGGATGTGTAAAGTTTGGATTGTATAAATAGGACTTGACGGACAATGACAGAGGCTTGCTTATAGAGCTAGCTATGCAATGCGTGTTGGTCTCATGTCTTCACTGATCTTTCCTTCGTTGAGAGAGGCACAGCCAAGAAGTTTTCAACCAAGAAGGTCCCTCCTGCTGCCTTGCCCTAAGGCTGAGGCCTGGCTGTCTCTGCTAGTTCATCTCACCACTGTTGCTAACTGAACACTGCAGAACTGTACTGCTGGTGTTTGTATGAAGTGTTTGTGAATGGACTGAGCTGCTCCTGCTAACCTGTAAGCCGAACTGCCAATTTCCAGACAACACAGACAGGAATTGCTCAAAAAAAAAACCAACAACAACAACAACAACAAACAAACAAACAAACAAACAAAAAAACCCTTTCTAAACATGTCCATTTCCCCTGTATCCTTTCTTTCCTACTATTTCTGGTGGGTGGTGGGCTACAAGGGAGATTAAACATCTTTAAACATAAAGGTTGAAAAATATTAAAGTTACAGACTTGTGCTTCCAGAAGGTTAGAACCCATCGTGATGGGAAAGCTTGATAGTGAGCAGCAAATATAATATCAGGAATAGGAAGCTGAGAGGTCACATCTTCAACACAAGCATGATGAGAGAGAGAGAGAGAGAGAGAGAGAGAGAGAGAGAG
>NW_022196912.1:42463873-42490475 GCF_008632895.1 Mastomys coucha
AGAGAGAGAGAGAGAGAGAGAGAGAGAGAGAGAGAGAGAGAGAGACCTGGAAGTGGTGTGAGATCTTTAATCCTGAAGCCCATTCACAGTTACATATTTCCATCATCAGGGCTCCAACCCCTAAAGGTCCCATAACCTCCTCAAACAATGTAGCCAATCAAGAATCCAGTATCAAATGCCCAAGACTAGGAGGAATATTTATCACTTAAACCACCACACTTGGTGTATTATTTTACTTGGTTATTTTGCCTGCCTAATTATATGTATATACTGTCTGAAATATTGGACAAAAGCACAGTTTCGTTCAGTTTTGAAAATGAAATTTCCACTCTATTAAACATGATGTCAGTTGAAAATCTAGGAGAGAAATCCTTTTGTATGTCATATACAAAGTTCCAGTGGAAGTGCCTGGGGCAGTGAGCCTGTGTTCTCTCAATGATGCCATCAAATTCCTAGACAAGAAGTAAGGAGTGGATGTTTAAAGGGCAGGGATCCAAAGCATATATACTGAAGCTAAATCCTAAACATACCTTAAAGAACTTCAGCTCTCCTCTCTCACTTCCACAAGGATCTTGGTTGTAGGGATTAAGAGATGGGTTTCTATGTTAATCATATAGCAGGTCATTGTTGAAGACCTTGGCAGAACCAAGGATGAGCCCAGCCTAGGCTCCTTGATTCAGCAGTAGGACAACAGAATGTATGACCAAGTGGTATTGTTATGTCAGGCAGATGATTATGAGAGCCACAAAGAAGTGTAACATAAGGCCAATGTCAACTATAACTGTACAAAGAATGACATTCCACATAACCTGAAGAGATGTGGGAAGGGCAAGATTTTGAGATAGAATGTAGAGGGAGTGAAGAACATTGGTGGACTTAAAAGGAAACTGAGGACCGGTATCTTGGGGAGATGGGAAGTAGGGGACCTGAGAGGAGAGGAAGGAGGGTGGCCTGGTTTTGGAGAAGCCTATTGATCCTTGACTTTGCTCCCACCCAAAGGGGGCTGACTCCCCAAATTTACTCTAACATTGATGTAAACACAGTTAACAGCCTAGTCAAGTCCTTATTTCAAACTGAAAAAAGCATTGTTTCTCAGATCTCCCATTAGAACATTCAAAATGATTTCAGTTCAGCTTTTTGTGCCACTTCAAGGTGCTACCATGAATTCCCATTGGTGCTTCATCCTGGAGACCAAGCTTTTTACACATGGACCTTCATGGACTTTGCAGAGTCAACCACAGCTAGTAATTCCTAGCTATGGATCTAAAGTGCTGAGAAGAATCCCAGTCAACATACTAAAAACTCTTTTGTCTTTATGAATGTATTGCTAATTGCAGACATATCCATCCCACAACTGGACTCTCACCCTGGAGGGAATAATGGTAGTGATGTCTACCCTGAGAATTACTCATTTGGAGAAGCTATTAGGAAACAAAGTATCCCTGTCTGATTCTTTGCCTGGTCGCATAGATTTATAGATTTCACTAATATTTGCTATTCTCTCTCTCTCTCTCTCTCTCTCTCTCTCTCTCTCTCTCTCTCTCTCTCTCTCTCTCTTTCTCTCTCCCTCCACATTCCTCTTCCTTCTCTTTCCACATGTATTAGAGACAGTAAGCAAGGAGGAATTCTGTTCTATAGCTATCAAGCTAAGTTGAAACACTCATTCCTGAGGGAATAGGGAAGCAAATGTAACTGATAACTCCTGAAATTTTAGTAATCACAGAGTTCCTCCCCTAAAGGCACACAAACAGTTACTGGGGTAAGGGGAGGTGACTACCTGGTGGGTCTGCCTGTAAGTTGTGCAGGGAGCAACAATTGTGAAGCTTTTATGGGTCTCTGTGAATGCTGCTATCAGCTTTCATGGGATGCTTTGCCTTTGTGTCACCCATGAGCCTGTGAATAAGCCCTGTAGTCCCACAGCTTGACTAAGCTAGATGGGAGAACTCATTTCTTTGCTCAGAAATAGGTACCCTACCCTGAATGAATACACCTTTGTCCACAGGAAAAGTAATACAACAGAACTTTTTATTTATTAGTTGACTTGTCTGAATTGTGAGTTAAACATTGATTTTTTTTTAAGTGGCTTTGTCAAAGACAGGTTGGGGAAGTCACAAATCTACAGACCACTCAGCCATCAATAGAGTTTATTTTAAACCTGTTAAGAAAGGAATAATTCTGCCTATAGCATGAGGTAAGATGATATCATAAAGGAGTAACTTGCTTGAATAGGAAGCTAGTCTATGTCTGTCTTTGAAATAATTTGAAAATAAACATTCCTCTCTGAGAGCAGATGGTGGTCAATTTTCTGATGCTTTTTTTTTTCTGAAATAGGAAACCACACTCCCTGGCCACATTTAGTTAATCTGTATATGTTTTCAACATGCTGTGCTGTGCATGAGGAAGCAGACTCCTCCCAACTATATTCATGCCCCAGCATAGAAAGAACAAAGGGCTTCCTTTCAACCACAAAGCCAGTGTAGCATACCTTCCCATATGCAGTAGAAGTGAACTTAGTTAATTGGTCAAGGAGCCTGGGATGATGTCTGTCCCTGTCTTGCCAAAGTGGACAGGGTCATATTGTCAAAAGGACCAAGGGAAGACAGAATTCACAGCAGCTATTAAAAACTCCTGCTCTAGCCAAGAAGAATGGGTCAGCCTTGTGGAAACAAGAGAAAGCAACTCTGAGTCCCTGCTTCAGGAGAGCAGAGCCACCTGTGGGTTCCACAGTGTTTTCTCATTTCTCCATAACAATGTCCATAGAGGTTGAAACCACAGAACTGTATGTTTTCACAGTTTTGGGGGTGGAGGTGAGGAGTGAAATGGAAACTTGGTAAGAACTGTGCTGGCTTGCTAATGGTAGATTCCTCCTTGTACCATCCAATGGCACATGGAGAGTTCCTATCCAAGAACCCCACCAAGAACTCCCCAACTCTACAAGTCCACACTCCAAATTCCATCACATTGCAAGTTAGAGTCTTGTCAAGAATTTCCACTCTGTACAGATATCCCACCCACTCTGACCTATTGTAGGAGTATTCAGTGTGTTTGAGATCACAGATGTTTGTGTCCCTTTTTAAAAATAGCTTCTATTTTCCATGTAGCACACATGCACAGCGAACATATTACTTCTGATAGGGCTTACTCATTGTACTCCTAAGCAGGGAAATTTCTACTTAAGTTCTAGAATGTTCTGTGCTATTTCAGAAATGTTAATAATATCACATTACTTTTGTGGAAAGAACAGTACTGTTGATTGTCTCTAAGCTTGGTGTCCACTTAAATCAGTATCTGTTCATCAAAACTTAATTATTTTTCTTTACTATAGAATTTTAATGTTGGATTTTTTTTTTTTTTTTTTTTTTTTTTTTTTTTTTTTTTTTGCCCATTAGAAATTGGCAGCTGATAATGCTTACCATCAGCCTATCTAGAATGTTTATCTGGAAGGGCTTAACTTCTTTCTTTTTCCTGCTTTGAGAAAAACTAGTAAAGAAATGTAATCATTTTATAGTTTATGATAAGGAAATTAGCATACATGTGGTCATACTCTGATGTAAGAGAGAGAGAGAGAGAGAGAGAGAGAGAGAGAGAGAGAGAGAGAGAGAGAGAGAATAAGAAAAGGAAAGAAGGAAACTCCTTCCTAAGTCATGTGGTCCAAATTATATTCTCCAAAAGATATTTCCAAACTCTGTACTTGTGGACATTACCATACCTGGCAACAAATCCTTTAGAAATGTAATGAACAGAAAAGACATTGATTAGGGTGATGTGACACTAATCCAAAGACTGGAGCCCCAATGAGAAGAGAGATCATAGACACATAGATTTCTCTGCCTGCCAGGATCAGCAGAGGTAGAGACTGGAGCACTGTGTTTGTGCTATAGGGAGCATCAACGACTTCCAGCAATACCAGAAGGTGAAAGAGGCCAAGAAGGATCTGTCTTTATAGGACTCAAAGAGATTGTGATAAAGCTGGCATCTTGACCTCACACTTATGGACTCCAGTGTGACAGTATAAGGCAGTACAGTTTTCCCATCTCGTATTCTTGCTGAGTCCATTTCAGCTTTAACTAGGATTTGATCTTATTGATGGATAATCTCATGGAAAATTATCTAACCCTCACTTAGGAACCCAAGATCAAGATACCCCAGATTACTTACTGTAGCTTCTGATAAACTGCTTACTTGTACAAAACCGCCCTGTGTGGCTGCAGAGTTAGTATGTGGTCTGTGACTTTAAAAACCTTTCTCTAATCCAGTGGTTCTCAACCTTCCTGATGCTGTGACCCTCTAATACAGTTCCTCTTCTTGTGGAGACCCTAGCAATACAATTAGTTTTATTTCTACTTTACCAATCTAGTTTTGCTGCTTCTATTAATTATAATGTAAATATCTGTGTTTTCTAATGATCTTAGGTAAATGTTAGGTCATTTGACCCCCCCAAAGAAGTCATGACCACATGTCAAGAACCACTACTCTCAATGCTGGGGTCTATAATTAGGTCTCAAACACCTGAGTGTAATCCGAGCTAGCTGAAATAAAGACTTTCAATTGCCAATAAATTGTATCTGAGAAGTCATCTCTTTTGGGCTCTCCATAATATCAGAACCATGGGAAAACATGTTTCTGTTACTATATACCATTGAGTTGGGGTAGTTTGCTACAGTGAACCTGGGTGATCAATGACCTAATGACAAGAGGCCTTTGATGAAATCACCTCCCAAATCCTACTTTATACCACCTATGAAATATATATCAAGCAGAATTTCATGTAAAAACCACCTCCTGTTCCTCACACAGCGAGTCTGACACAAGCAGTGCTCTTTCTTCTCTGAAGCCAACAACTGAGGTATGGGGACCCTGGGTGAGAACCACAATATTCCCACTTATGGGAGAACTTCCTTTCATGGGTTTGCAACAACCCACTCACCATCTGTGTAGATAATGGGAATAACAACAACCGCCTCTATTTTTATAAACAGGAACTTGGTAGTAAATATTCTCTATACTCTTGAATTTGTATGCTGCTTATTTGAATTGCTGGATATTTGAATTTGCATGTATTGTGCATTTGAATTGCAGTGTATTGGAATTCAAGGATGTTGTGAATTTGAATTGTTGTAGATGTGAATTTGCATGTATTGTGCATTCCCGATGGTGCTCTGTAGCTGGAAGATAGAGTTCGGTTTTTTTTTTCCATTCTAGTTTGAGCTGAAACCATTTTGCTTTTCTGCAAATTTCATCAAGCAATTGTAAAGACACAAAGTCTTCAAAGTAATACATCTATAAGTATTTTATTAGCCAAGGAAGCATTAGATCAACTTCACACTTGTAAAAATACTTAAATAAAAGCATTATGAATAGCTAAGTAGGAAAAGGCTCCAAGAAAACACTGGAAGCGATTACTTAAAAGAGTCACTCCACGAGGGCTGGGGAGATGCTCTCTCTGTAAAGTGACTTCTACAGGAGCATGAGAGCCTTTGTTAGGATCTCTAGCAACAACCCTATTAAACTCATGCCAGTGGCATGAGTCTGTACTGTCAATGGGGGGAGCAGAGACAAGACAATGCCAACCTCACTGAATCATTAATCTACATGTTTGGGGAGAAAACTTGTCTCAAAAGTGAGGTGGAGAGCTGCTAAAGAGGACATCTAGTGTCAACCTATGGAGTCAACAGGCATCTACAGGCATGAAAGCGCATGCACATCCATATATCACAACACACATGGACACATATGGCATAACACACACACACACACACACAGACACCAATTCTCAGAAAGACCTAGGTTATTCCACGAAAGTGCTGATGGAATCCGTATGTGTACATGTTTTCTTGCATAGTGACATAATGATGCATGAGTCTTTGCTTGGTTTTGCTTTGAGTACTGGGTTGTACGGCGCTTCTGCTGCCTACCAGCAGCAATAACAACCGAACACCTGGACTTCTTCTCTCGACAGTTTACTCAGGAATATTCTTTTGTTACAGCTCTCCTAGGTACCCAGGTGTTACAGCTCTTTAAGGTACCTAGGTATTACAGCTCTCCTAGGTTCTTAAGTGTCACAGCTCTTCTTGATGGCACGGCTCTTCTTGATGTTGCTGCTGCTTCTTCTGCTTCTTCTTCTGCTTCTTCTTCTGCTTCTTCTTCTGCTTCTTCTTCCTAGGTGCTGCAGGTCTGCTTGCTTCCGTGGAGTGGCTCCAACTGTCTGGAGACAGCCCCTTATATACCCGAGCCTAAGCTGCCAAGTCCTCCAGGATTGGTTCCCTGTCAAACCCTCATTAGCATACACCTGCTCAGGAGGGATGCATGCACAGTATTTACCCACTCGAGAGGGTGCATGCGCAGTATACACCCACTTGGGAGGGGCGCATGCGCAGTAGAATAGTCTATTGCAGCTGCGGCCGCCATCTTAGATACGATCGTCTAAGCGGCCACTTGGATCTTAAGCGGCTGATGATCGTATCCAAGCGGCTGTCTACAGGGAGGCACAGGGCGTGCTCACCTAGGGCAGGGGGAAAGAATTAAGGCTGCTTGGAGCCCTGCTCATCCCCGCTTCAGCCCCGTAGAAAGCAGCCTGTGTCTCTGACAGACATCCACCATCTTGGATACAATCATCTAAGCGGCCTCTTCTGAGCGGCTGACGATCGATCGTATCCAAGCGGCTGCCTACACTGGGTGTCTAACCAAAGGCCTCCTACCCTACCAGACATATACTCTACCTCTGAACTACCCTCCCACTATGCTTGTCTTTGTCTCTATTGGCAGAACAAAAGATTGAATACAAAAACAAAACAAACAAACAAACATGAACAAAGGAAGGTACAAGCCCAGGCATTCCACAGACTCTCCTCCAGGACTTGGCCTTTTCCTCTTCATCAGTTGGAGAAAAGTTCCTTATCTCACAAAGGAACTACCACCAGCATTTAAACATTTGTTTCAACTAAGTGCAATGGCCAGAATGCTGGTCTGGCACTTTCTGGCTTTTAGAACCTTCTCACCATCATCTGCTATGATAATCTTTCCATCATTTAGCCTGATGCTGTGAGTTTTCTTCAAAACAAAAGCCAGTGGCAAAACAAAAACAAAATCTAAAACCAAACCAAAACAAAAACCCAAATCCAGTGCCACTTGTCTTCTATTTCTCAGTACTGAGATTTATTACAGAGCCATATTTCTCACTAATTAGTAGCAAACAATATAAATGGTCTCTGAAAGTATAGTCCTTGTTTTAGTTCATTAGGATAAAATTCGTTCTGGATTGCTTTCTACTGCTGTGATAAGCATCATAACCAAAAACAACTTGAAGAGGAAAGAAATTATTTGGCTTATATTTCTTGCTCATAGTCCACCTTTGAGGGAATTCAGGGAAGGAGCTTCAGACAGGAACTAGAGGTAGGAACTGAAGCAGAGACCATGAGGGAAGACTGTTGACTGGCTTCTTCTCTACAACTTGTTCAGCCTGTTTTCTTTTATACCCAGGACCTCCTGCTCATTTGCCAGTGTGAGCTGAGCTTTCTTACATCAATCATCAATCAAGAAAAGTGTCTATAGAGTTGCCATGGGCCTATTTGATGGAGGTCTTTTTTTTTTTTTCTCATTTGAGAATTCCCACTTTGAAATGAATCTACCATGTGTCAAGTTAACATAAAACCAACCAGCACAAAGAGACATGCATTTATGGATTAAACCATGTGTAAATAACTCTCTCTACAGTCATTACCATACAGAAAGTATTATTCTCCTTATTGAGTGAAGAAATAGAAGAGGAAAATGAACAGCAATATTGTGGAGATAGAAGGTTGTTCCCGTGAAACAGCAACACAAGTATGCAGGATCCTTACCACAAACCTTTTCCAAACAGAAGGTGTTGGGAACAAGTGAAAGTAACCTATTCTAAGTACTACCATTTGTGTTCATACTCTATCTAATCATAGGATGAAACTTAATTCAAGGTCTCAGGCTCTAGAGGAGCTGGGGACTTCACAATACCTGAACAGGGATACTTCTGATGCAGGGAAACAGTTGTCTGAGTCCAGTCATCCCAGGGACAACTTGTAAGGACACAGTTGTCTGAGATCAGACATCTCAAGGACAATTTCTCCATCTTATTGGCAGGGTCAAATACGTTCATGTTCCCAGACCCAGAGGCCAACTCCTTTAATGGAGACTCCCTTGTTCAACCCCTTATATCAAAATATGATTGGACAATACTAAAGCCCATCCTGTTCTCCATTGCTTTATGGTTTTATCCTTTAAATATGCTGTATAACGTTCCTTCAGGGTTATAGTTCAGCTCCTGCGTCTGCTCTGCATCCATGACCTATTAGTAGTAGCTTAATTAAAATACATCTTTGTCAACTTTATTGAGTTATGTCATCTGACATCTGAGTCATGCTGGATGTATACTGGATTTAAGTGAATACCACAACAGAAGCCTTCATGTGAAAGGACGAAGATACTAAAGAGCTTAGAGTGTTTTTATGATATTAAAAGATATTAAAGAGCTTAGAGTGTTTTTATGATGTTAAAGTCATAAGAAGACAGAAATATATTTCACTGGATTAGAGAAACGGGTCAATGGTTAAGAGCAATTGATGCTCTTTCAGAGAATCCACTTCAGTTCCCAGCACTCACATGGCGGCTCATAGCTACCTTATAACTCCAGTTTCTGGTGATCCAGTGCCCTCTTCTGGTCTCTTCAAGTATCAGAAACACACACACAAAATACCAATACAAATAAAACTGTATTTAACTATATGAAAACTATTTTAGCTGATCAAACCTTATGATAGAGTGAAAGGACCAGCTATAACTTGAGAAAGACCAACTGCAATACACACAGCCATGGAATGTTATTACCAGGATATGTTTTAAAAAGGTATTGGGAGAGGATGGGGGGAAGCATACAGTCATCTAAACACAAATTATGAATGTGTATGAAAGCTTCAGTATATATCATGACATATTCATCAAACCCCTCCACTCAGTAGAAAATTTGTAAGAGCTGAAGTGGGTGGATGGTACCAAGGAAACAGTACCTTTCCAACACTCCAGAGCTGATACACACATAAACTAAAAGGAACTGTGGCAGCATATTCAGGGTCTGAACAGGTCCAAGCCAGATGGGGTCCAAGCACTGTAAAGGGGAACTGGACAAAAGCTTCATCTCTAGCCAAGAAGGTCTCTCTAACTGACAACCACTCACATATACACTCACACACACACACATACACACACACAAATAGTTTTCTCCAATGGAGTCTTACTGAGTGTACAAACAATACCTAAGGGTGAGCCTATGCCAGAAGTAGAATACTAAAACAAAACAAACTCAGTGATATTTAGGGGAGTTTGTGTGTGTGTATGTGTGTGTGTGTGTGTGTGTATGTGTTGTGTGTATGGTATGTATGTATGCTTCTCCTGCTTTTTCTTTTTTTTTTTAAACTTTTTAAAAATTTTTTTACCTGTTTATTTTCTAAAGAAAGAGAAAGAAGGAATGGAGTTGAAAGAGTGGGCAATATGAGAAGGATCTGGCAGAACATTAGGGAGAAGAAATTGTGATCAGAATATATTATAAAAATATTTTCAATTATAAATTGAAAAGAAAAAAAAAAGAACTCCGTATAGATTAGTAAAAGCCCTAACATGTCACTATTCAATACCTCCAAGACAGGTGGGGAAACTTGAGGGTGGCCATGTCTCTTCCTATGAAAGATGGTGCTTCTTTAGTCACTCTCTGGGGAGGTAGATGATTTGCATTTTTAATATCTAAACATGTACACACACACACACACACACACACACACACACACACACACACACACACAACACACGAGAAATTCAAGGTAGCAGAATAAGGAAAGCATGCAAAATAATATCCAGGGCATTAAGTCTAACAGCAAAAATGTGAAAATCAACCAGAGATATATCTATCAAATACAGGATGAACTAGTAAGATGCTGGATATTTATATCCTAGCATGATTATTAGTGAGCACACACCTTGGTAGTGATAAATTTGCAAAGTGTAATGCTGGGCGAAATCTCAAAGAATACAGGCATCTATGCTCTTCTGCAAAGTGTGTGGAGGGACCCAGGGTGCTGTACCCAGACCATTCCTACCCACCTGCAGCCTGATGCCTGAATTTCACAGGAGCAATTGCATTTCTTATGTAGCTTGTGGCTCCAACCAGGGCTCAGGCAGAGGTATAAATTCATATGGCAGGGCACAGACTTCAGAATCGCTTGCCCTCTCCTTCAAAGTGGTTTATGTCCTGGCTCCTTCTTCCTTCAGGATTTCTCCCTGAGAGCTCTTAAATCCTCAGGTAAATAGGCCAGAAGCCAGCTCCATCCAATCCCAATTGCTTTGTCATGTGACTCTGGCTTGCTTCAGAGGATTTAGACACACTGCAGGTAGCATACAGAGATGGGGAAATCTGCATTTTCACAGGGTGAGGCTTTGTGCAATATTTAGGTAGGCATGTTGAATTGCTGCTCTTGTTGCCCAGTGGGGCTTATGCTTGTTGCAAGAATGGCTTGGGTAGGGAGAGGGAGGGTGGGACCCAGCCTAACCTGTTCCAGAGCAGAACAAGGTTGCTGCCAAGGTCACTAACTACAAGTTAATCTAGGTACCATCTCCCTATCCACACTGCATTCCACAACACACACACTGAAGGGCTCTCTGTTTTGCTTACTATAATCAATCAGCAAACAAAATGTGCATCTTACTCTAAGCCCAAATGTCACTTCATCACACACAGTAGTGTGTAGATAAGGTAGGGTCCTACTCTCTGACCCCTACCTTCAAGCTCTGAAGCTGGGTTAGGACTGTAAAATGGAAGAAATATCCAGTAAGAGAAAGGTGTGGAAATACACCTAAGTACTGAATTCTCAATAGTGGCTTATAAAGCAGAAAATGGGTGTTGTGTGTCGGAGGTGGGTAGAGAGATGATTTGGAGGAACTGGAGACATTAGGTCCAGTGCCTACATCTCCCCAGGCTTTGTTGTGACTTCCTTTCATGACCTCAGAGGGGAGAGGAGTATCTTGTGACTTTTCCTAGAGTACAAAATGTGGATGAAGGTGCTATATGCCCCTCTTACACCCACATGCCCCTTGTAAGCTGTCTCCATGGTGATCTTCCTTAAGTGTAGCTTGAGAATGAGCTGTCATGAACAGAATACTCCCTCCCAACCAACCCCCTCCCCCCTCCTTACCATTTACCCTCACCCCTCCAACCCTCTCGCCCTGCCCCATGCTTCAATGTTGCATTCTTCTTTCTTCTGAACTGAAGCCTTCCCTACAGGAGAGAACCTTATTGAGACACAGGAAATAAACAAAAGTTGCAAGATTCCAGCAAAGAAAATAAAAGTTACAAATCTCAGGAAATACCTGAAATATACAGGATGCACAGTTTGCCCCCACCCACCCCCGTACACACACAGGGTCATAGGGACAGTTTCTGGGGACAGGATGCTTTCTTACTAGTGGAGCTGATTTGATGGCCATCTAGGCAATGCTGCCTGCAAATTGTGGAGGAAGCCCCAGAGCTGCAGATCCAATGAGGTTTTTGGCTATAAAGCTTCCTCCAAGACACCCCTGCTCTGTAAGCTGTTTCAGTCGTCTCATTGGTTTAGTAAGCTGGAAGTCCTTTGGTCTATTGCAGGTGCCATGAGGTAAATGGAGGTTTGTTCACAACTTCTCAGAATATCTATTTATAGGTACACTGTCCTTGGAGTCACTTGGACCAAAGTTTGCTTTTGAACTAAAGTTAAATTTTTATCAAGTCCTCTTAGTGCAATCTGAGAAGGTGTAGCTTATTATGCATAAAAGGCACAGACATATATGAATAGAGTCAAACCTACAACCCAGATTGGTTTACTCAGAGTCCTTGTATGTGGTCTGTCAGCCTGGGTACTGCACGCCTTGGCCAGTGTATAGATTTTACAGGCTAGGTTGTGCCAGTTACTACTCACCAGGTTGAGTTCTCGTTAACTTTGTTTAGCTGATCAAGTGCCTCAGGCTCTCTCTTTTCACTTGCCTTAGATTTTCTTGCATATGAAGTGAGGTTGTGATCACAGGCTATATTCATGTGCAAGCCTCATGTTTGTGGCAAGAAAGATTGACAAACTAGTTCCACTGCCCTAAATTTAGAGAGAGGTATTCCACTCGATCAAGGTTAGAGTATAGTTTTCTAAACCCTGGGTTCACCTGCACACTTCCTAGTGAACATACAATTGTGTCTGTGGCCTCCCTCCACCACCCCTGACTATCCTGCTGTGTGCCTATACTGCCTTTGTTCTTCCACTCTCTTCCAAGCACTCTCCTATTAAAGACAACCACTCTCTGCATCTCCCTGCATACATCTTCTCACTCAGATCCCGAAGTCCCTTCCTGCTTATTCCTATTACCTCTCCATCCAGCTCCTGTTGGGAGAAGAGGCAGCATCACATCGTGGGCTGCCATGAGCTCAGTGAGGCATCTGTCTTGCTCCACCACAGATGGCTTGGCACCTGTTTCTGCAGAACTTCCTTTCCCAGAACAGCTGGCCTTTGCCATCTTTCTCAGCCCACAGCCATCCAACTGTTCATTCGCATTGGTGACCAGCCTGAGGCATGATGCCTTGGAGTTGAAGGTGCTCTCTGTTTAGTGCTTTGTGATCTAAGTTAGTCGTACTTGTCCTGGATTCTGAACCCTATTCCAAGGCAGCACTTTCATCCTTGCCTGCACCTGGGGCAGGTGAATGTGTGTGTGTGTATGTGTGTGTGTGTGTGTGTGTGCAAGTACACATGAATACTTACATGTATACTTAGACTCTGTGCAATCTTTGTATCCACAGCCCTAAGATTCAAGGTGTCACTGACCACCAGTGTCCAGATCAGACTAACACCCTGATTCTCTAACAGGTTCGGAATTCAGTGATCCAACAATACTCTCATTGTTTCTCATCAGTGACCTTGAAATGTGGATAAAACTCTTTAATATTTGAGTTCCTAGTCCCCCTGATGTATTCTGCCACCAGAGATTTTATTTTTCCCAGGTGCCAGCTCTGGTTCTAACCAGCTCTGTGTCAGCCAGCTCTCCTGGTTTGTAACGAAACACTGGAGACAAGTGACTTAAGAAGACTTAAGAAGGTTTGTTTTGGTGCCCTTTGCAGGTTTTAGTCAATGGCAGATTGCCTGGCTGTCTCTGAGCACCCTTGGACCTCTGGAGATGTGGCTCACAGTGATGTGAGTTCATCCTAGAGGAAGCTGCTTGCTCCATGGCTGGAATGTGAAAGACAAAAGAAAAGGGAGTTCTGGGCTCCCAGTATGCTCTCCAAGAACACAACCCCAACAACTAACTACTTTCCTCAAGGCCCTAGCACCATCCCCTGACTGTTTCTCCGTGGGCTAAGAGCCAAGTGTTAGCATAGAGGTCTTCGGGAAACTTTAATCCAAACCTTAGCAGGCCATTCGTTCAATACCAAAAGTTGGGAATGTGGCCTGGGCCAGTGAAGGTTCTGACAGGCTCTTGTGGAAGTTAGCTCTTATTCTAGGTAGAGGCTGATGAGCTCTTTCTTGAGGGTCCTCTAAACCCCTTGCTCTGCCCCTAAAAGGCTTTTAAAATTCAGAGACCTTGGAGGCCAATGCCATAGCTTCCCAGCCTATCTGGTTGAATGGATACTTTCAGCTGTGGAACAACTATTTCCATAACCCCTATCAACATGGCCAGCCTGACTTCCAGAGCAAGCATTCTCCCATACGGCTTGACTTCAGAGGCACTGCAGTGCTGACATACCCTTCCTGTCCCCATCCCCATCCCCAAACACAGCCATTTCAGATTTTCATTTCCTAATTAAACACAAATTCTTTCCTCAGGAACTATAGCCATGGAACTATAGCCTATCATAGAAAATCCCCCAGAAAATCAGAGCACTGATGGGGGGGTCAGCATCTCCAGGATGAGCTTTTCCAAGTTTGGGTCTTACTCACATTCTTCCAGTTTGCCTGAATTTGATGAAGTTACAGTCAAAGGGGGTAACAAGGAAAAACTATTATTTAAAGAAACAGAAAATGATAATAAAAGATAGGACAGCATAGAGCCAAGTGGGAACAGCGATGCTAATGAGGGTCCTCTTTGGCAGCAGTTTTATTTCTCAACATCAACTACCTCATCATGAGAGTGTAGGCATTCAGGTTCCCACTTTAAGACTTGCACAATTATTTCTATTCTATAGAAGAAGTAGAGCTATAAGGGCTTGGGGCAGTTTCCTTTGCCATCTGTGTGGGTTACGGTTCACCTCATCTCAAATTCCAGGGCTGTCTGTCTACTTACTTTCAAACCCACATGCAGGTACATGTCTGCAATCAAGCCTTGTATGGGGAGATTGAGGCAGAAGGACTGTGAGTTTACAGCCAGCCTCAGCTACATAATCAGAGCCTAATATAATAAGCAAGAAAGCAAACAAAGAGACAGTTCATAGCCATGGAAGCCAAGTTTCCTGGAACAAGCCATGCCTATGAGTATTAAAAGAGGAGAGGTGGCTGGGTTTAGTGTGAGTGATCATTCTTGCCTATATTCTTGAAAGGGAATGTCATCTTCTCCATATAGGTAGTTCTTGGAAATTAATCTGACTACACTGAAAAAGCTAGCAGGAGACCAACACTGAGAACACAGGTACATTAAATGCTCATCAGAGCACAGTTTATAGCATGGTGGCATTAGCCACATTTATGCTGTGTGTGACTTTTTTTTCTCCAAATGCCTCATTTCAATGCTGACAGATTGGTTGACATCACAGTGTCTGGGATATGCATTGACAAAATGGTGTGACTTCTGTTACTACTGTTACTCAGACTATTTCATGGAAGCATTTGATTGACAAAGAGTACTTGTGCAAAAAGGTGTTCTCTGCCAAGAACGGGAGCTTATGTGGTGTATTATTAGATCAATGGTATTTAAAGGCATTTTCCCTCCGTGAACTCTCACAAGCAAGACAGCAGGCGGAGAAGAGGGGTAAGCATGTATCCCAGCCAAGTGCTTCCTCACCAAACTCTAATTTCCATATTTTAGCAAGGAATAAGGTATGTAATCCCAATTTTTATACATCTGGGCAAGAAAGAATTCTTTCTGTTTTCAAATAGTGCATTGCTTTTGTTTCAATGTTTAAATACCAAAATGCACATGGTGGCCTATAGCAAAATATATAAGACAGCTGCAGAAAACACCCTCCCATTCTCTTATTGTCCTTCATGATTCCTAGTTGCTTGAAATCCTTGGAGGGAGATGGCAAAAGAAAGAACACATTATGAACATTGCACCAGCAGAATATTTTCTTTCTGTTAGAAGATTCCAGCAAAAGGTTATGTGTGCTGGGTGGCTTTCTTCAAATTAGAAGAGCAGGCTGTGCCATTGGCACTGAGCTGATTCACAGCAGAGGTTATCTGACATCTGCTGGTGGAATCTTTGCAGTGGGAAAGGGGTGTGCCTCTTAACCTCTTGACCTTCCTAGACTATTGTCCTGAATGTAAAAGCTATTGTCCTTCAGCCCAATGACTTCTGTCTGTGTACCACAATCCATTCCCTTTCAAAACAAGGATGAAGATGTTCACTGGGCTCAAATGAAAATTAAAAACAAAGCAACAACCTGCTTAGACATCTAAGACACCCTAAAAAAAAACTGTTTAGACTAGTTCATCACTGTGTATATGCACATTCAAGGGCACATAAGGTGTGAACCAGGTAATATCATGTGTTCTATGTCCACTTATAGAAGAGCAAGGAGAATTATAATTAACCCATTTTTGACCAACAGCTGCAGGTATCATAAAATATCTGGGGACAAAGACAAAGGACTGAAGTGCCGACTGCTAGCACGTGCGATGGTGGAGAGACTCTTCCTCCTTCATGGCTTTTCATTCCAATCACAGCAACAGCCTTCACTCTCCTGCTACTGAAGGAGGCAAATTCATATGAGGACAAACTTCTGTTCTGGAAGGTGGGTAAGTAAAAGCAATGTGGAGGTGGGGAGCTGAGAGGCAGGGACCAAAGCATGGGCTGAGCAGCAGGGGCAAAGGGCCACCCATACTATCCTGACTTAAAGGCTCAGATCTACTGGTTCTCTTACCCCTTGATGTGGTCTGGCTTGGTCTTCTCACTGGGCAGACAAAGGTTTTGTTTGATGCCATCATGACAGGCTGTTACAGCAGAAGCATCAGATGCCAGACTGTATAAAAGAAAGAGAGAGAGGGAAAGAGTGGGAAGAGAGAGAGAATTTATAAATGTGCAAGGCCTATACTTCCTTAGTTTGAATATCTTGATGAAACCAAAGATATAATTGGAGTCCAAGGTATAGAAACTTTTCTCTGGAAGAATAGGTTTGGTTTGATTTGGTTTTGTGTTCCTGGCCACTCCATTAAGGTTAAACTTTACACTCAGTGGGATAAAGGGAAAAATGAGGAAACAAGTTTTATGATTAGGAACTGAACAAAACCATCCAGTATATAAAAATGGAAATAGAAACAATAAAGAAATCACAAAGGGAGACAACCCTGGAGATAGAAAACCTAGGAAAGAGATCAGGAGTAAAAGATGCAAGCATCACCAACAGAATACAAGAGATAGAAGAGAGAATCTCAGGTGGAGAAGATGCCACAGAAAACACTGACACAATGGTCCAAAAAGTGCAAAATGCAAAAAGCTCCTAATGCAAAACATCCAGGAAATCCAGGACACAATGAGAAGACCAAACCTAAAGATAATAGGTAGAGAAGAGAGTGAAGACTCCCAGTGTAATGGGCCAGTAAATATCTTCAACAAAATTATAGAAAACTTCCCTAACCTAAAGAAAAAGATGCCCATAAACATACAAGAAGCCTACAGAACTCCAAATAGATTGGACCAGAAAAAAATTCCTCCCATCACATAACAATCAAAACACCAAGTGCACAAAACAAAGAAAGAATATTAAAAGCAGTAAGGTACAAACATCAAGTAGCATATAAAACAGACATATCAGAATTACACCAGACTTCTCAAAAGAGACAATGAAAGCTAGAATATACTGGGTACATGTCATACAGACCCTAAGAGAACACAAATGCCAACCCAGACTAATATGCCTAGGGAAACCTTCAATTACCATAGATAGAGAAACCAAGATATTCCATGACAAAACCAAATTTACACAATATCTTTCCACAAATCCAGCCCTACAAAGGATAATAGATAGAAAAACGCCAACAGAAAGAGGGAAACTACACCATAGAAAAAGCAAGAATGTAATCCTCTTTCAACAAATCCAAAAGAAGACAACCACACAAACATAAAAAAATAACAGGAAGCAATAATCACTACTCCTTAATATCTCTTAACATTGATGGACTAAATTCCCCAATAGCATAGAGTAATGGACTGGTTATTTAAACAGGACCCAGCATTTTGCTGCATACTGAAAATGAACCCCGGTGTCAAAGACAAACACTATCTCAGAGTAAAGGGCTGGAAAACAATTTTCCAAGCAAAAGGTCACAAAAAATATGCTGTAGTAGTCATTCTAATATCAGATAAAATTGACTTTCAACCAAAAGTCATCAAAAAAGATAAGGAGGGACACTTCATGATCATCAAAGGAAAAAAATCTACCAAGAAGAACTCTTAATTCTGAACATCTATGCTCCAAATACAAGGGCACCCACATTCATAAAAGAAAGTTTACTAAAAATGAAAACACACATTGCACCTCACACAATAATAAGGGGGGACTTCAACATCCCACTCTCTTCAATGGACAGACCAGGGAAACAGAAACTAAATAGAGGCACAGTGAAACTAACAGAAGTTATGGACCAAATCCATAACTATATAGACCAGATAGCTATAGAACATTTCATCCTAAATCAAAAGACTATACCTTTTCTCAGCACCTCATGGTACCTTCTCCAAAACTGACCATATAATTGGTCACAAAACAGACTTCAAAGGATATAAGAAGATTGAAATAATCCCATGCCTCTTATCAGATCACTATGGATTAAGGGTGGACTTCAATAGCAACAAAAACAACAGAAACCTTACATAAACATGGAAGCTGAACAATACTCTACTCAATGATAACATGGTGAAGGAAGAAAGAAAGAAAGAAATTAAAGACTTTGGAATGTAATGAAAATGAAGGTACAACATACCCAGACTTATGGGACCCAATGAAAGTAGTGCTAAAAGGAAAACTCATAGCTCTGAGTGTCTCCAAAAAGAAACTGGAGAGAGCTTACACTAACAGCTTAACAGCACACTTGAAAGCTCTAGAACAAAAAGAAGCAAATATGCCCAAGAAGAGTAGATGGCAGGAAATAATCAAACTCAGGGCTGAAATCAACCAAGGAGAAACAAAAACAACTATACAAAGAATCCAAAACCAGAAGCTGGTTCTTTGAGAAAATCAACAAGATAGATAAACCCTTAACCAGACTAACCAGGGGCACAGAGACAGTATCCAAATTAACAAAATCAGAAATAAAAAGGGAGATATAATAACAGAAACTGAGGAAATTTAAAAACTCATGAGATCTTCCTACAAAAAAGCCTATACTTAACAAAACTGGAAAACCTGGATGAAATGGACAATTTTCTAGACAAGTACCAAATACCAAAGTTAAATCAGGATCAGATAAACCATCTCAACAGACCCATAACCCCTAAAGAAATAGAAACAGTCATCAAAAGTCTCCCAACCAACAAAAGCCAAGGACCAGATGGGTTTAATGCAGAATTTTATCAGACCTTCAAAGAAGACCTAATGTTAATATTCTTCAAACTATTCCACAAAATAGAAACAGAGGGAACACTGCCGAATTTGTTCTATGAAGCCACAATTACACTGATAACAAAACCACACAAAGACCCAACAAACAAAGAGAACTTCAAGCCATTTCCCTTATGAATAATGATGCAAAAATACTCAATATAATTTTTGCCTACCAAATCCAAGAACACATCAAAACAATCATTCACCACAATCAAGTAGGCTTCATCCCAGTGAAGCAAGGATGGTTCAATATATGGAAATCCATCAATGTAATCCTACATAAACGAACTCAAAGGAGAAAAAACCACATAATTCTTTCATTAGATGCTGAAAAAGCATTTCACAAAATTCAACATTCCTTCATGTTAAATCTTGTAGAGATCATGAATTCTAGGCTCATACTTAAACATAGTAAAACAATACACAGCAAACCAGTAGCCAACATCAAACTAAATGGATAGAATTTTGAAGCAATTCCACTAAAATCAGTGACTAGACAAGGCTCCCACCATCCCTGTCTATTAAATATAGTACTTGAAGTTCTACCTAAAGGAATTAGACAACAAAATGAGGTCAAAGGAATACAAATTGGAAAGAAAGAAGTCAAATAATCACTATTTGCAGGTGATATGAAAGTATACTTCAGTGACACCGAAAACTCCAAGAGAGAACTTCTACAGCTGATAAACAGCTTTGATCATGTGGCCGGATATAAAATTAACTCAAGTAAATTAGTAGCCTTCTTATACTCAAAGAATAAACAGGCTAAGAAAGAAATTAGGGAAATGACACCCTTCACAATAGACACAAACAACATAAAGAATCTTCATGTGACTCTAATCAAACAAGGGAAAGATCCTTATGACAAGAACTTCAAGTCTCTGAAGAAAGAAACCAAAGAAGACCTCAGAAAATGGAAAGATCTCCCATGTTCATGGATTGGCAGGATTAATATAATAAAAATGGCCATCTTGTCAAAAGCTATATACAAATTCAGTGCAATCCCCACAAAAATTCCAGCTCAATTCTTTATAGAGTTAGAAAAAACAATTCTCAAATTCATCTAGAATAGCAAAAAAACCCAGGACAGCAAAAACTATTCTCAACAATAAAAGAACTTCTGGGTTTATTAGCATCCCAGACCTCAAACTATACTATAGGGCAATAGTGATAAAAATTGTATGGTATTGGTACAGTGACAGACAGGTAAATCAATGGAATAGAATTGAAGACCCAGAAATGAACCCACACACCTATGGTCACTTGATCTTTGACAAAGGAACTAAAACCATCCAGTGGAAAAAAGACAGCATTTTCAACAAATGGTGCTGGCTCAACTGTCAGTCAACAGGTAGAGGAATGCAAATTGATCCATTCTTATCTCCCTGTACAAAGTTCAAGTCCAAGTAGATCAAGGACCTCCACATAAAACCAGATACACTGAAACTAATAGAAAAGAAAGTGAGGAAGATCCTCAAGCGCATGGGCACAGGGAAAATTTTCTTGAACTAATGGCTTATGCTCTAAGATCAAGAATCGACAAATGGGACCTCATAAAATTGAAAAGCTTCTGTAAGTCAAAAGACACTGTCAATAGAACAAAATGGCAATCAACAGATTGGGAAAATGTTTTGAGCAATCCTACATCTGATAGTATATATTAGTATATATATATATATATATATATATATATATATATATATATATATATATATATATATATATATGTATATATATATGTATATATAATATATTAATATATAATTATATACAAAGAACTCAAGAGAACCAAATAACCCTATTAAAAATGGGGTACAGAGCTAAACAGAGAATTCTCAACTGAGGAATACCGAACGAGTGAGAAGCATCTAAAAAAATGTTCAACATCCTTAGTTATCAGGGAAATGCAAATCAAAACAACCCCCAAATTCCACCTCACACCAGTCAGAATGGCTAAGATGAAAAATTCAGGTGACAGCAGATGCTGGCGAGGATGTGGAGAAAGAGGAACACTCTTCCATTGCTGGTGGAATTACAAGCTGGTATAACCACTCTGGAAATCAGTCTGGAGGTTCCTCAGAAAATTGGATCCAGCAGCTATAGCACTCCTGACCCAGAAGATGTTCCAACATGTAGTAAGGACACATGTTCCACTGTGTTCATAGCAGCCTTATTTATAATAGCCAGAAGCTGGAAGCAAACCAGATCCCCCTCAAAAGAGGAATGGATACAGAAAATGTGGTGTATTTACATAATAGAGTACTACTCAGCCATTAAAAACAATGAATTTGTGAAATTCCCAGGCAAATGGATGGAACTTGAGAATATCATCCTGAGGTGACTCAGTCACAAAGGAACCAACACAGTATGTATTCACTGGTATGTGGATATTAGCACAAAAGTTCAAAATACCCAAGATTCAATTCACAGACCATATGAAGCCTAAGAAGAAGGAAGACCAAAATGTGGATACTTCAATGCTTTTTTAAAGGATGAACAAAATACTCATGTGAAGAAATATGGAGACAAAGTGTGGAGTAGAGACTGAAGGAAAGGCCATCCAGAGTCTGCCCCAGCTGGAGATCCATCCCATAAACAGCCACCAAACTGGAACATTATTGTGGATCCCTGGAAGTGCTTGCTGATAAAAGACTAATAAGGCTGTATCCTGAGAGGCTCTGCCAGAGCCTGACAAATACCGAGAAGGAAGCTTGTAGCCAACCATTGGACTGAATTTGGGGTCCCTGATGGAGGACATGGAGAATGGACTGAAGGAGTTGAGGGGGTTTGCAGCCCCATGGAGGGGGCAACAGTGTCAACAGGCCAGGCCCCTTGGAGTTCCCAGGGACTGAACCACCAACCAAAGAATATACATGGAGCAACCCATGGCTCTGGCCACATATGTGGCAGAATATGGTCTTGTTGGACATCAGTGGTAGGAGAGGCCCTTGGGCCTGAGGATGTTCAATGCTCCAGTGTAGGGGAATGCCAGTGTGGGAGGATGGGAGTAGGTGGGTGGTGGAGTACCCTCATAGAGACAAGGGGAGGGGGTTGGATGGGGGTTTCTGAAGGGGAGAGCTGGAAGGGGGAAAACTTTTGAAATGTAAATAAAGAAAATATCTACGAAAAAATTTTCAGTTCTATACGTTAATAGTGTATCAAAAAAATGAAATCATGCACAAAGAAGATCTACAGTAGTAGATCTTCTACTTGTAGAATGTAGTTAGAGTTCTCAAGGAAAGCATTTGGGCAATCTTTTGAGTTGCAAGCTTTAGTAGTTACTGTACTTGTAGCAATGACAAAGTACTTGACAAATGGCTTTGGAATGAAGGGGTTTCCTTGGCTCATGGTTTGAGGATAGAGTCCACTGTGTTTGGGAAGACATACAAGTCAAAGTGCCTGTAGCTGTGACTATAAGTGTGGGAAGCAGCTGCTCACGTGACATATACAATCAGGAAGTGGAAAGATATACATGCAAATGTTGCAGTGGCTTCCTCCTTTGCATTCAGTATGGAAACTCAGCCTATGGGATGGTGCTCCCTACAGGCAGGCTGGATTTTAGTACCTCCTTTAAAACTCCTAGGTGGTTTCAAAACCAGTCAGGCTGACAATGGAGATTAACCTGTGCACAAGCTATGGGCTACTTCAAGTCAAATGTAATTCCTGCTTTAGGTAACAGCTGACAATAGAGAAAATTCTCAGTTTTATATGTTAATATGTGGATTATTAAACCAGACAGGTTCTCAAACATGGATGGAAGTTTGACATTGAAGTTCTGCAAATGGTAATGTGTGCCAAAGATAATAAAATGTGAGAATTAAGATTTTTGATCAGTCTTCTGGTTATCGACCATCAGTCAATCTATCACCTATTATGTGTATCTATATACTATCTACAAATAATCTATTCTGTCACATAATATATGAATGCATCTATCTATCTATCTATCTTATCTATCTATCTATCTATCTATCTATCTATCTATCTATCTATCATCAGTCTGTCTATATTGAATCTGCTACCATGAGCCAGATAATATCCCAGTATTTAAAAATGTTCTTGACAAGATGAATGGAGTTCTTATTGACAGAGCCATGAAACAACTAAAAACTCATTTTCTTCCAAGTGACTGTTATGACAGATCAAACAAGGGCAAAATTTCAACAAACCATAGGACAAAACAATGAATCTTAGTGTAACAAAGGGTGAAATATATGTGCAGTGATAAGGTTTTGTGTTCTATATTGTGAGGAAATGTTGAGAAACTATCATTTGTCAAGTGTAGGTGGTTTTAAAGAATACTATAATGGATATATGGAAAGTGCTGAAATGTTTTCTTTCTTAACATACAGTATGAATCTCAGTTTGCTTTAGAATTGAGCCAAAATTATCTCACACACATGTGCATATGTGAAAGTGTGGCAGTCTATCATAAAGGTAGATACTAAAATAACCATAAAAGTGTAAACATGCCAATTTTGTACTACTTTTTATATTAAAAAATGTTTGCTTTTCTCTGCCATTAATGACTGCTGGAGGATGAAGAATAAATCCTCTTCTGACATGAGCCTCCTAAGTGGTTATCCAATACTAAGTGGTCAGCCAAAAAAAAAAAAAAAAGGTATATTCAAGCTATACAAAAGGAAATCATAAGGGAAACTCAAAATTGGGTGGGTAGGGGTAGAGGAGAGGTGAGGATGGAATTTGATCACAATGCAGTGTGTGCAATTCTCAGATAACTCATAAAATCAGTTTCCAAACTGATTTCATGTTTAATCACAGGAATGTGGTGAAAGGTTGATTGAGGAAGACATCCTGATGTCAGTCTTTGCCTTCTACATGTATCTGCACAGATGAGTGTACACACACACACATACACACACATACACACACACACACACACACACACACACACACACACACACACCGTCATAACTAATCTAATCTGTGTCATAATGACATCTTCTTCAATTGGCTAGAAATTACTAAGTGAAGAGTAATTTCAGTCATTGGGAAGAGCTTTTACTGAATTCTGAATTTTCTTTCTTTCTTTTATGGCCTCTGGCTTGTAGGGAAGACTGGCTGTGGAGAGTAGCTGGGAGTTTACTTGGCATTAGTTTGACCTTCATGGACCTGTATCTGGGTTATGATAAAACCTTCAACATCCCCTCTAAGGTCCATGAAACAGAATTAAGCAAGCTGTCAGGTTGAAGGTCAGAGGGTTACAGGAAGTGACGGCAAAACCAAAAGGGTCCATAAAAGTGGCAATTTATGTGATATATAAATCTGAGTTACAGAGGAGAGTTGAATTTGTGGTGTGTGCTTGTGTATGTATGTGTGTGTGTGTGTGTGTGTGTGTGTGTGTGTATTGTATATATACATGAGTGTGGCTTGTGTGTTTTATGTGTAATGTGTGTATATAGTGTGTGCGTGGTGTGCAGATGCATGTGCTCACAAGGAAGCAGGAGGACAACATTGAGCATGCTCCTGAACCGCCCCCTCCAACCTTATTCCTTTGATACAGGGTCACTCATTGAGCCTGGAATTCACCAATGAGTGGACTAGAAGCCAGTTAACCAGACCAGTCCTCAATTTTCCCCTTCTCCACAGCATGGGGGTTACAGACACAGGTGTTTGTGCCTCTCATTTCATGTGGGTTCTGGGGAGCTGAACTCATGTCTTCATACCTGAGCGAATGCCTTCTTATTTGTGCAGCAAGCACTCTTCCCCTGAGCCATCTCTCCAGGCACAGCGGTAAATTGTGATGAATAAGGAAATGCTGGAGAATCTGGGTACATAAAGTTAACACTGAACCCCATCTCTGAGATAAAGACAGCATCGTGGAGAGGGGCTGAACATTATTCCCTTGGTGATTGTTTCTGGTCCTGCCTCTTAGTAATTGCAGCCCGCAAGCACCCAGTGTAAGAACTTACTGCAATCTGCTGGAAATGGTTCATTCGCAGCCTCTGGGTAAGAAAAAGATAAAATTGACTTTGAAGTGGCAAATCTTGTTATAAATTGAATTCTTCTGATCAAGCAGCTTTTGGTCATTTAGAATTCACTTTGAAAAGTATCCGATTGCGAGTTCCATAAAATGCAGAAGCCTGAGTATCACTGTGACCTCAGGGGAAAAATTGTGCACTGAATAAAATTGCAGATTTAGCAATTTTTCTCATTGTTCCTCAATCACGGACATACTGTGTAGCCAGGCAGTGGGTGCCAGAAAACCCCATTCTCCTGGCAGTTCCTCAATCAGGTGACCATTTGGAAAAACATTCATTTTCTAGGAGGGTCCTTGAAGCTCATTGTAGTCCAAGATGCATGCCCAGTGGACATCCACTCAGTGTGTTCATGAAACCAGGTGTGGTAGAAGAGAGGAGATTAGAAATTACACATAATCTTGGATACTTGAGAAAATCCTTTCTGTTAGGAGGGATCCAGGGAATATGATTTGAGTTTTTGTTGATCTGCCAAAGCTCATCAAACCTGCAAAATTTATAGGTATTGACAAAGTTAGCAATCAATAACAAGTGCAAAGTTTAAAAGTCCTACATAAAAGACACATTGTGCTAATTAATACTATATCCTGTCCTCTATTACTATCTATAATCTTTATCTATCAATCCATCATCTATCTTCTATAATCTATTCCTCTACCATCTATCATCTATCATTTATACCTAGCTACTACGTATCAATAATCTCTTTTTGCCATGCATGTATATATCTGTATAAACTATTTATTCCACACCATCTCTCTACTTTGTACCTCAGTCTGCCTGTCTGCTTGTCTGCCTGTCTGCCTGTCTGCCTGTGTATCTATCTACTGTAATGTTTGCTATAAACAAGCCATGGCGAGACCAGGAGGCTTCTTAGGTGTGCCACCCATTGCTAACCAAGTTTGTTTGAGTAGAGAATGACTGATGAAGGCTGAGCACATCTCAACAGCCTGGATAAGACCCTACTCCTCAGATGTTTGCATTGGGCTTCTGAGTTTATTAGATCAGCTAAATGTGCTGCTCATCCATAGTGACAGAGGTGAGAGAGCCATGACCACCCATAGCCTTAAATTCTCAGTGCAGGACTCACTCCACCACCTCTTGCTCCTGAGACTGATCAAAGAAAGTCACAAAGTGAACACAAAGAGTAGAGAAATCACTCTGCTTTCCCAAGAGGAACTCCCAGACACACATTGAAGGGCTCAGAAACAGGATGGATGAGAAGGTCAGTAATAAAATATAGAAGATTCTTATGTGTGAAAATCATACATGGTCCTCACAGAACAGCTCCGTCAATGACTACACTTGTCCCTAAGCAAGCACTTTCTGACGCATAAGAAATCACACTACAACTCAGTTTTAAAGTTACATAGAAGTCATCCATGTGCCAGTACAAATGGGAACAGGTACAGATGAAGGGAATTTTTATGGAAAATAAAATAAAATCCAAATAGATAATAACCTTTCAAATGAATAATCTTTTCTTTCTTTTTTTTTTTTTGTCTTATTTTTCCATGTCTTGGAGGAGCAAGGTGGGCAGAAAGCATCACCTGATAGTGCAGAATAGAACTCACCCAGACACAGAGGGAAGGCAGGTGATCAGGCAGCTGAGATGTAGGTAGTATAGATCATAATTGACATTCAACTGTCAGGAAGCACTCTACAGTTTGAAATGAGGAGGCAGACACACATGAGACATGTGAGACACACAAGAGACAGCAGGTGAACACACCTGAGACAGCAGACAGTTGTATATAAGACAGTAGATACATTTGAGACAGCAGATAGTCATATATAAGACAGTGGATACATTTGAGAC
>NW_022196912.1:42490507-42497015 GCF_008632895.1 Mastomys coucha
TAAGACAGTGGATACATTTGAGACAGCAGACAGTCATATATAAGACAGTAGATACATTTGAGACAGCAAATAGTCATATATAAGACAGTGGATACATTTGAGACAGCAGACAAACATGTGAGGTGGCAGACAGGCAGCACTATGACACTTCCTTACTTCTATTTACTGGACAACTAAAGCATGACAGACAACATATATGCTGCCTTCTAAACCCTTCTTCTAAACAGTGTGGAGTAGATATCTTGGTTGTTTCTAGAGCATGCTACAGTAGAAACATGTTTTATGATGAAAGTAGGATCCTGCAATAGGTTAAAAGTCCATCATGGATCCCAAAGCTCACATTGGAATCCAGTGTCAGAGTCTAAACTCAAGAGCAGGGTTGACTACTGTGAGGGTCATGGCTCTCATTGATACCCAAGAGAAGAGTTAAATCAATGTGATCTACAGATCTGAGTGTGAACTTGTGGCTAGTTTTAGAAACACGTTTTAATGATGAAAGCCCGTTTCTTATGTTGTGCACACATGCACTAGCCATAAATATGAAATTTCAAGAAGGAATATCATGCAAGTAGGAGAAAAGTCAATGACCAGGTGTCAATAGTATTGAATTTCAAAGGCCAAGTTTGCCATTGAAATTTGTATTTAACTTAAAAACAAAAAACAAAAAACAAAAAATGATTCTACCATTCTATAACCTATAAGTACAAAATGGCCGTACTTGTGGAATTTCCAGTATCCCTTTGGCTCACAGTTCATAAAGGTAGAGACTGGCAAGGCAAAGTGTGTAGATATGAAGTTACCTTTGAAGCTACATTCAGCCATGATTGATCATTTTCCTTTTGCTTTGACTGTCAGAATCAGATGACGCCAACACAAATAAAATGATGATAATAACACAAAAATCCATGAAAGCAGAAAGCAGCTCTGAGACAAGAACAACAGCAGCAACAACAACAACAACAGCAATAGCAACTGTGAAACAACAACAAACTGAGAATATTAAAGTTACAGGTAAGTATGTGGCTTCAGGGTTGAAGAGTTCCATAGTTAATAATGCTTTCTGGGCAGCTCAAAACTTTCTGTCACTCTAGATCCAAGGCATCCGACACTTTCTTCTGGCTTTTCTGGGCGTTGTATATACTTGCATATTAGCCCCCAAATAGACTCACATATATACATAATGAAAATTATATACATAATGGAAATTAATAAAATATGCCTTTTAGGAAAGGAATTTCAATTTTCTTGAATCTAAGTGGCAATCTGTGTGTTTAACTCTTTTGACTTAACTGAGCTTCTTATATATTTATATATTGGGTATTTTTTACCAAAATTTGAAAATATTGGCCATGTTTCTTTATCTTTGGTGTGGGGAGGCATTCAAGACAGGGTTTCTTTGTATAACGGCCCTAGCTGTCCTGGAACTTGCATTGTAGACCAGGCTAGCCAGGAACTCAGAGATCTGCATGTCTCTGCCTCCCCAGTGCTGGCTTGTACTACCAGGCCCAACTTATTTCTTTACCTTATCTTTATCATTTTACATTCTTTTAAAAATGTTATTAGTGTGTAGTCATTTTTATTCATTGTTTTTCATTTATGTTCCTATGTTGATGTTTAAATTGTATAGTTTTATTTAACCTGTATTCAAGTTCCCTGTTCTTTAATCACCTCAGGTCTGCTACAGAGTGCAGTTGGGGACAAGTTAAACAGCTGTAAGGATCATCCTCTCTGCTGGAACTCTGCATCATCTGAGAGGTCTTCCCTCGGATCCTTGTTTTTGTCAGAACCATCAATGCTTCCACAGAGCGATGAATCATTTTGACATCCTGCCTGTACCACCCTCATGTTTATACCTTTAGAGTATTAACCTGGTGAAGCCATTCCAGAGACAATGTGATAGAGCTTTATAACATTGGAAGGGCATAATTTTAGCACCATGTGCCCACTTCTACATGTAAAGTAGCAACTGATTCTTCGGTTTCTGATGATAGATGCTCAGCAAAGAAAGCTGGTTCTTAGTTCTCTAAAATTTACCTTGAGGAAAGGAAGAAAGACAAACAGGAGCAGAGAGGCTTGTCTGTGAGATGCCTTCGAAGACGTGCCAGTCATTAGAGCATGGGGTTAAGAAGAGGACTGACTTGAGAACATTTTACTTCCATCTCATGGGAACGTGTTCCAAACTTCCACTTGTGTTCATCTGAAAGGACAAATCTTTGAGAATCTATCAGGCTATATTTTCTTTCCCTTGGCCCCCCAAGCTTCAATCACAACCTTAATTGAATATTTTGTCAAGTTGAATGATTCAGTTTGGGTGAACAGAATCTTACATTCAAAGCAAATTACAAGCCCTTTCTTTCAATTATTCCTTTGAGTGTCTGGTGAAATGGTTTGCTATTTGTCTCTGGATCAGGGATCCTTCCCTCTTCTACAATGCAACATCCACTTGTGATTCAATTCTTCCCTTTGGATGAACTACGCATTAACCAGTGATGATTCGTATATTAGGAAAATAGGGAAGTATGAATTCATATTTAAGAGAGCTCACTGTATGTATTTGTTTTAATATTCATATAACAGTTGGTTGGCTTGATATATTATTAACAGAGTTTGAGACAATGAAACCACAACAGTGTGAGTGACAAGCATGCCCCCATTTGAGGTTCATCTACTGATAAAAAGATCAATCATCATATAAACTGAATTTAGTTGAACTAACAAAATTCAATGAAGAGCTGTGAGAGGTTCGCTTTGAAGGAGAAGGGAACTATCTGTACATGCTCTTGCCTCTTCACTTGCATGTCATCTTGTGTACAGTTTCTCCTGGTCATATGTATGCCTTTTAATCCATGGGTAACTTTTGAAGAATCAGAATTAAGAATGTTAATGGTTTCAGATATGCCAGTGTTGAATGTCCTTATTCTAGATTAGAAGGTCCAAAGGAGTGGGGTAGGTAGCTAGAGATGTCCAGTTGGTCAAGAACAGAATAGAATGATCTCTGGGATTCATCTACCCCTATACTCTTATACTTTTCAGTCTAGGTCCTAGAGGAACACAATGTGTTTCTACTGTTCATTTCTCATGATATCCACACCCCCTTTGCAGTTAGCCATCCATGCCATGCAATCCCTCAGGTGTGCTAGATACTCCTGCAATCCAAAAGCATCAGACAAAAGTATAAAGTAAATCTAGAAGAATGAGAAACTATAATCAGGGTGTATTGTATAAGAAAATCATCTATTGGGGTCCTAGCATAACTGTCTTCTGAGAGACTTCACCCAGCAGCCAACAGAAACACATGCAGAGACCCACACCCAAACATTAGATTGAGCTTGGAGAGACATGTGAAAGAGTGGGGATAAGTACTAACAGGAAGACCAACAGAGTTAACAAATCTGGACCCTTGGGGGGTCCCAGAGACTAGAGCACCAATCAAAGAGCAAGCATAGGGTGGACCTAGGGTCCCTGCACATATGCATAGATGTGCACCTTGGTCTTCATACAGCTTTCCCAACAGCTAGAATGAGGGTTCTTTCTGAATCTTTGGCTTGTTGTGATCTAGTCCCTTGTCTGGCCTCAGTGGGAGAGGGTGGGCCTAGTCCTGCAGAGACTTGATGTGCCAGGGTGGGGTGATATTTATGGGTGCTCCCTTCTCATAGGAGAAGAGGAAGGGGGAATGGAAGGAAGAGCTGTGTGAAGTGGGGCCAGAAAGGATGTGAGATTGTAAAGTGAATAAATGAATAAATTAATAAAAAATAAAAAACAAAGAAAATTATCTATTTTTAGTAAAATAATAATAATTTATCCTTTTGAGCCTCAGTCTTTTGTCTGTGAACCAAACATTGTCCCTGAAGCTGGCATATTACTGTTCTTTGTGAATGAGACTGTGTGATGATTTGCACTGTGGTTCGTGATGTCAGCTGCTGTCCTGGATGGATGCTAGCTCTTATGTGAGCTCTTTTGTATGGGACGGTGCTATTCTGTCATTGGAATCTCATTTTTTCTTCTCAGTCCTCCCTGTTGCTGTCAATTATGTCTTTCTTGCTATTTATGTTTCTGTTGGAATGTTACTAACTCAGATATTTTATTTTGTTTCTTCTGTGCTTATTTTATTACTTTCCAGGCCAAATTGTACCAAGTCAAGGCTAGAAATGGCAAATCCTTAATCTTAGTATTACCTCAAGATCCACTTAACATTTTGCATAGTTGAGACACCATTTCTGTAAGAAGAACATTGTATAGCAGATTTGTTACCCAAGAAACATTTATGGAGTAACTCGCCTGCCATATTCTGTACTACTGGTTGACAGAACTAGTAACATAAAATGATCCTGATGAACTGTTTTAGGTAAACTAATGGAGGTATTAATAATAAAATCACTATGTGTTGGCTCAATTTATTTGTAGTTAACTATTAACCATGAATCTTGGTCTGAAAGGGGGTCGATGTCAAGGTCATGAAGGCTAATGACCTTGACAACTCACCTCCAGCAGCAGTACTGCTGCCAGTCATGAAGACAGAGAAAGGTGTCTCGTTGAACCTGTCTAGAAATAGAACTGAGATTATGCTTCACAGCCCCACCCCTCTTCAATTTCCTCTTCTCCCTAAGCACAGGGAAGACCTGATGGTTCCTGGTTGGTTCACTCAGAATATTTTGTGAACATTAAATCACTCTTTGCCTACAAGAATCAAACCCTCCTGCGTCGAGCAAAGCCTTGTAACTGCCAAAAAAAAACAAACTAAGACAAGAGAGTCCCCTTTTAACGTCTCCAAACACCTTCTTGCATTTCCCTTCGCTGTCTGTTTCTAGTTTGTTTTCATCTTTTGTTACAGGTCAATGAGGTATTGGCTTTATGGTTCTACTAAAGTCCTGCATCAACCTTTAGAGCTCCATCCAGCCATCTGCAGAATGTAAGGAGAGAATCAGTATAGGCAGCTCATCTTCAATTTAGAGGAAGAAATAAACAGGAAACAGAGAGGCTTCATTGGAAACAAATGTCACTTCATCGGATGAGCATTTCCCACAATTCCTCTGCAGGCTCTATTCATCTGTTTGTATTACTTCCATTTTTTCTTTTTTTTTTGTTACATGAGTGCTCACAGCTTTTTATGATGGGCATATGTGCATATTTCAAATGTGCTAACGCACACTTAAATACCCCTATGTGTTATGTTGTGCTATGTGTTCAATGTTTCATTAAAATAGCACCAACAAAAGACTAGCTACTAAAAACTATTCCCAAATTTCAAAACCCATTCTGTGAACCTTTTCAGATGAGTGAGAGAGATGTCCGGCCGAAACTAACAATTACTTGTAGCATCTTCAGCCAAAAGCTGAATGTACCTCATGTCTTTGTGAGACCGATTTACGGATACTGAAGATGAAGGGGGACTTTCAGGGCAGACAAGAGCACCCAAGAGGAGGCTTTGTCTCAGAAAGCCTTTCTGGAGTAAGGCTAGGTCAAATTCTTCCCCTTGTGCAGATCTACTGGGCCTCCTCAGAAAGCAGTGACAGGCATATTGTCAGGCTGACCTTGGCCTTCTTTTGTCTTTGAGTCCCTGTCACTCAGCTGAGACTCCATTCCCCATTGCTGAGATGAGGTCTCTGCAGCCTGAGAGGCCTTTGTCTGCTTTTGTTTGGAGCAGGCAGGGAAGAACCCAACCTCCTCACTTGTACAGTGCGGGAGAGCAATAATGAAGGAGTGCTGTTATAAAGAATAACTCCAACTGGACTGTCAGTGCATGGAGAAATGCTTATTAATTGAATGATAATAAATGTTGCTTAGAAACTGGCAATTTTTTTTTCTTAGCTGCCAGGACAATGGAGTCATTTGTTTTTCTTCTCTTGGTTTTTGCAAGAGTCGTTGCTAGCCTGGAAATCCTTCACTCTCCCTTTTGTCCATTTATTTTCATAGCCCCTTGAAATGTGGCTTTTAGTGGCAGGCCCAGGCATGTAGTCAGCCTGATAGTACACTGAAGGAAGGCCCGTGAGAACAAGCATGAAGAGCTTTGTGGAGACCCAGAGGCTGCAGGAGGACAGAGGACTATACCATCCATCTCAGTAAGCTGCCTGCTCCAGGTAGGCCACAGACTTGCCCTTGCTTGTCAGAATGTAAGAACCACTCAATAAGGCATCAGTCACATAGTAGACCTAGCCCCATTTTTGTAGGCTATGTATATACAGTGTGAGAAAACCCCTTCAACCCAATATAGATCCAGTCCAAACTGAGGCAGAGAGACTGCATTGCAGCTGGGAGGCAGCCTCAGGGGAAAGAAGTCAGTGTCCTGTGTGGAAAGCTTTGTGGGTAGAGGCTAAGGTTTTCTTTAGCCCAATAATCCCTTTGCTATATTCACCTTCATGTCATCTCGGTTTCACACCCATTGCTTGTATTTCGCATGATCTTCAGTCTTCAGGAGTTTGCCTATGAGCCTTGGTGCCTGAGTGCTCCAGCCTGGACTGCAGAGTGGCTGGTCCTCTTTTCTTTCTTTCTTTCTTTTTTTTTTTTTTTT
>NW_022196912.1:42497029-42522153 GCF_008632895.1 Mastomys coucha
TGTAGACCAGGCTGGCCTTGAACTCAGAAATCTGCCTGCCTCAGCCTCCCAAGTGCTGGAATTAAAGGCATGTGCCACCACCGCCAGCCTTTTTTTTGTGTTTGCTTCCTGATTCTTTCACATTGTTCCAGTTATTGCCTCTTTTTCCTTTTTTTCCTTCCCATCTCCTCTCATTACAACTGCCCACTTCCCTCAAGCCTGTTTGCTCTGCTCTGGGGCACTAACTGTTTCCAAAAGTTGTCAACTAGCTTCCTATTCGATGCAAACCTAGAGAACATCAGTCTCCAGGAACTGCACAAGGGTATCCAGGCCTACAGAAAACAGGAAGTCAGCACTGCAGGTTCACTGGCCTCCAGAAGGGTTGAAGCTGTGGGGTGTTTTCAGAAAACATCCTCTCACTGTGTGCTTCTCCGTGTCTTCTGTGTACACCGTTGACTCCAGGGATCTGTATACACCTCTGAGTTCTGGGGAACAACTTGGCATTTTAGTCTGTTTTCCTGAAACACTTTAAAACCTGGACATCATACTTTCCAAGGAAACCCAGAGACTGGGGGTTCTTGACGACACAACTATGATTGTCTCTTGACTCTTGGAGGATGAAAAGAGGGGGTACAGCACAGTATGCTGATAAGCATATAGAGAGACATTAAGGTTATCAGGACTCTGAAATAGAGCTACATTTTTGTGTTCTTCTGTGAGATAACTGGGCATAATCAGCAGTGCAATTTGAAGGATTTGACCAGTGTTTGAACAGGAAGAATAGATCTGAACTTCTTTGATCTTAAAGTTTCCAATTTGGAGATAGAATACTACTACACACCCCACAATGCCCTAGTACAGAGCTCTGGCTGTCAGTTGTGTACCCCCAAAGGTACCCATGGAGGACCCCCTCACCCCACTTCCTTCTCTATGTTCTAAAGGGATCATACTTTTCAGGAATGTTTGTGTTTCAGGATCTTGGTTATCTCATGCTGGGTTTTTGTTTATTTGGCCTTATCTGGAGGTGTCTGCATTTTTTAAAATTCTCTTACTTTCTCTTTTCCAGTTTCTTCCCTTAAACAAACCTCTTTTTCATTGAGAAAAAAATACTCAGTAGTTAGTGTGACTACTCACAAAAAATAAAGTCTTCCCATGGGGACTAAGAGGTCAGCAGGGAGAGCTATTCAATGTCCCTCATACATCACACTTCCACACCGCCCAGGAGAGCCACCCAGGGAAAGGGTTTTTCAGTGCATCAAAAGTTTGCTAAAATGATGGATGAGGCTTTGCTGGCATCCAGCCTGTATAAAGTGGTCTTCTGTGAGGACCCTGCCAG
This sequence comes from Mastomys coucha, assembly GCF_008632895.1. Lineage (NCBI taxonomy): Eukaryota > Metazoa > Chordata > Mammalia > Rodentia > Muridae > Mastomys > Mastomys coucha. The sequence continues at coordinate 42,498,345 of NW_022196912.1, forward strand.
CCCTGCTTGGAAGGGAGTCCAAAAGAAGGGACTGTGGCCAGCACTGCCAAGATTGGCCAAGGTAACTGAGGAGGTTGGAATCCTCCACATGGAGTATTCCAGAAATTTCTACTTGATATGTCATAAACTACAGATATTCTGAGACATACACATGCGCATATACACATACAGAGAGAGAGAGAAAGCAAGAGAGAGAGAGGGAGAGAGAGACAGAGACAGAGATGTATGGATAATTTTCTTGTGATTCATCTCCAGAGAAATAGTCAATATATTAATTTTCCTAATGGAACTCAGGGCTGACAAGGAATAATGAGGAGGCTTCATAATGGTCCCATTTTCCATCTGTCCCACCACATGCATGTCATCTCAGGCCCAGTCAGGACTAGAAGGCAGCACGGCATCCTACACATCATCAGGTGTGTACATATGTCCTAGAGAACCCCTGGGGCAGAGAGACTTCATATAGTCCAAGCACACAAGAGATGTCCTCACTCTGGTTTCGTAACCCGCTCCTTAAATTCCAGGCATTGGAGTAAAAACAAATGTCCCAGCTTGATCATTCATGGCACACAAATGCTATGCCATGTCTTACCTTAGGTTTCCAAAGCATGCCCCCCTTGCAGAAGGTTCAGGATCAGCAAATGAGTCTGTCCTGCTTTTATATCATTAAATCATGTTTCTGAGCACATCTTCCACCCCTCAGCAGAGGATAGTAAAACTGACTTCTCTGTTGTTGAGAAGACTCAAGCAAGGCAATGTGACAGGTCTGGCATGGTGCCTAGAGAAGGGAGAAGTGCTCAAGGCCTCATTATTCAGCTGTGCCATCCTAACACTGGGGGCTCCTCGCCCTCCTCTGTACAGCTCCAAAAAGAAGGAGTTGGTGAGCAGAGTGCACCTTGGGGAAATGGCTGTGCACCTGGAGGGTAAAGGGAAAAGGGAAAAGGGAAAAGGTGGGTGCAGCCGAGAACTCAAATCAAGAGAAAAGTGGGTGAGAGACGGCAGAGAGGAATCACAGGGTGCTCTGGAGGCTTTGACCACTCAGAAGTGAGCTGTTGTGTTTAGTAGTCAAGGGCCTCCCCACCATACCCACATATGTTTGATCTGCAGACAATGGGGTGGATTCCTAACATTGATATACCCCTGTGTCATTCCTCCCATGTAGAAGACTCCCAGAAGTGACTCCCAGCCCTATGTTCCCACAGTACAAGCATAATCCTGCTCAAGGCTTTGTCTCCATACAGTTGTCCACATTTTCACATACAGAGGTTAACTCTGAATAAACAGCATCTAGGATGGTGTTAGTGGACCTTGTTGACTGTGCATATGTGTATATTGTCTTTAAGAGGCAATTTCCCTCTAATGCTTCAAAATGTACCTGAATGACCTCTACTAGAAGGCAGTTTCTTACAATTGTGTCTAAAGGCTTCAGCAGTCATCACAAATCCACGATGTGTGAAAGAAAAGGAAAAAGCCTAGAGTCTGTTGAAACATAATACAAATTGTGGTCTGCTGTAAATACCAGCAACATCTGTAACAGAACACGTGCATGGTGAGGCATCTTTACATAATAATACAATAGCAAGCATTTTCTGGGAGGACTGTTAAATACTGTAGCAGGGAATAATACACATGAACACCCTGCCACCAGCGGGACAAAAGGGCTCCAGATGTGGCCTGCTAACCTCCACCAGGGAATTCTCTTCTTCTCTGCCTTATGATCATACTTCACTAAAAAATAATAAAAAAAAGTCCAGCTTTTCAGTAAGGATAAGCCCTGGCATGTGCCTGCCATGGGATGCCAGCCTACATCTAGACCTACCCTTCTGGGCTCTCCAGTGATTTCTGTGGATGTGGGCAAAGCTAGGATTAGGTATGAAACAACGCTGTCCTAACCTCCACATATATTCACCCAGCCAATGATAGTCATCCAGGAAGACAAGCCTCTGTCCTCCCTCACACCATGAACAAAAGGTCACCTGTGTTGTAGAGCCTCCTAGAAATCCAGGCTGGACAGGAAGAGCCCAGCTTCTGTCTTTAGCCTAACTTTCCTGTGGCCTCCAAAGCAGGAGCGCAATTTAATGACTCACTTGACCCACTCACAGATTGAGGACTATATGTCACCACATAGTTTATAACTATTACAGTCGGGGTTCATTGTTGTTGTAGATTGAACGGCCACCCCCTCCCCCAAACACTGGCAGATTTGTTAAGAGTTCTAATCTCCATTGTCTCTGAATATGACCCTATTTGTAAAAGGGTCTTCATAATGTTAGAAAGTTAGATAAGGTAAAATCAAGGTATGTAATGCAATGCAGGACAAGGGAGAAATCTGGAGACAGAGGGACACAGGAAAAAACCCCATGAAGACATGTGAGAGAATGGATCCCTGGCAGAGGAGAGGGAGGTGGCAGGCAGTTCTTGATACTGTTTTTCCTTTATTTGTCATGAGGATTGTGGCACTGCATATTAGGACCCTGGGCAAATTAATGCCACTGTAGGCCAGATGCCATATGGACCACCCATATGAAATAGTTTAAGTGTCCTCTACTAGGAATCCTGCTGAATATTTTTGTAACTATATTTGTAACCCAAAACTAACATCAAAGTTAAAGCATTGAGAACATAAGGCCCAAGCCATTGCCATTACACAGGATTCTGATCCATGAGCAGTGCTCACAGACTTATTATCTTCGAGAGAAAGGTACCAAAGCATTCTGTGTGGCTCCTGTGGGAAGTGTTCTGTGGATGGTCTTGGGTTTGCTGGTGAACCTGGTTCATGTTTTTGGCTTCTAGGTCTATTTTTAAATGCATTGGATCACCTGTAAGAAAATTCACAGAAGGTGTTTGGTTTTGTTATGCATGTATGTATGTGTATGAGCAAGTCTGTGAGTGTGTGTGTATGTGTGTGCATGTGTGAGCATGAGTGCATATGTGTGTGACTGTGTATGCATATGTGTGTGACTGTGTATACATATGTGTGTATGCATGCATGAGTGTATGTAGGTATTTGTCTGTCTGTGTGTGTGTGTGTCTGTATGTGTTTCCACCTTTGTATAGGGGTCAGAATAGACTCATCTGTTATTCCTTAGGCACCTACTACTTTCTGTTTGAGACCAGAACTTTTGTTAGCCTGAAGTTTCACCAAGTTGTCCAGGCTACCTAGCCAGTGAACTCTAGGGATCCACCTATCTCTACTGTGATTATCTGCGAAGCACTTGACTTTTTGCTTGTGTTTTGAGTATGGAACTCAGGTACTCAAGGTTATGAGGCACATGCTTCGCCAACTGAGCTATAATCTTTGCAGTCCATAGGCAGTTTGTAATGGTGGCTTTAGTGAGTTAACCATCTCTGTATTTTTGTTTCTCCATCTCTGCGAGGGTGTGATGCTCTGTGCTCTGGAAGCTTCTCTGGATTCCACTAAACTAAATAAGCCATACAATGCGAAAAAGCTGCTTTATTTTTGAATATTTCAAAATTCACTTATGTGCTTCAGATTTCTAGAGTTCTGTAAACAAGTTTGTGTGTGTACAAGTGTATGTGTGTGTATATCTGTGGGTATCCATGTATATGGTGTGTTTGTGTGTACATGCTTATGTGTGTATATTTGTTTATGCACATGTATGTTTGTTTGTGTGTGTGTGTGTGTGTGTGTGTGTGTGGACATGCTTCTGGAATTCTACCATGGAAATTCTTTTCAAAATAAGCAAAGTCAGTAGGAACTGGAAGTGTATATGCTCTAACCTGAGCAGAAGGCTTGGCAGGCAATGTCATCCAAGAACAAAGCAGCCAGCATCCTCCCTCTGGAGACAAAGCACATTATTGCTGTGACATGCTTCGTCTCCATCTGCTCAGAGGAGAGGAGTGGCTCTCCCATATGCCTTCCCATTGGACTAGGCCTGCCTGTGAGAGCGGCTTGCCCCACAATACAGAATTGAGCGTTAAATAACTTTAGGCTGTTCTCATGGAAATAGCATATGGGTACGAAAGTACTCAAAACAAATGAATACCTTGACAATTTTTGCTCTGCTATATGTTAATGAAAGTGACTGCTACTAATCACTGATAAGATTCTAATGATTTTTGATAAATCTGTTTTTCATTTTTCAGAAGAATTCTCAAGTAATACCCATCAAACTCACTGTTAAAATTATATATTCATGAAAAATTTAAATATCTCCAATTATGCTATATGGTCATATTTTCCACATAAACATAGGCATTTATTTCCTCTAGCTGTACCCAGAGCCAGCTCAATATGTAATTTGCAAGGCTATTTGGCAACTAAGAATGATTAAGACCCTGCTGTTTGCAGTTAATATGGTGCAGAACTTGAGTCTGGGGCCAGGAAGGGAAGTTGGGCTGGTCCTGAACTGTTCGAGAATAATTATTTTATTTAATGCTTCTGCATTGTATCCATAATTTTCATATACAATAGTGAAGTTCTTGCCTTACAGGGAGGCATTAGGTTTAGCTAGACAGAGAACTTGAGAATGAGTCTCGGTGTGACCCCCATACACAGTGAAGAGCCATACCATGGCCACAGACCCACTTACCCATATAGTGACATCAGTTGTGTTTGCTCTGTGGACAGAAAGAACAGATCTGCCCATCAGATCCAGTCAAAGGAAGAACTACAAGAAAGCTGAGCAAGTATGGTAGGTGGGCTGATGCCTTTTGGTTGTTTTTGCTCCCTGAAAGGAAAGAAGTAATAGTCCTTCACATTAAATGAGAATGGGGCAAGATCTGATCAGAAGCAGAAGGGGTCCACAGAGAAAGAACTGATCCTCACTTCAGAGGTCTCCAAAGCATTGCTCATTATCCCACAAAAGTCCTTAAGATATATTTAAAAACAAAAACAAAAACAAACAAAAAACCCCACCAAACTGACTGGAAAAGAAAGGCAAGTCATAGTACTTTGCCAATACTGCCTGTTCAGCTTTGTAGGCAGGATGATGGTGACATCAATGATGGACAGAAGTTTGCATCCTTAGAAAGTAAGATTTCTGGCCAGATTCTATGGGTTTTGGCTGACAAGGACAAAAGTGATTTGGAGGTCATGTGCTACTGAGGATGGTATCCATGGATCCCAAACCAAGAGCAAAATTGAATGACTTCAAAACAAACACAAGACCCTACCTACCAGCAATGAATCTGTCTCTAACCTTCCTAAATAATAGAATAAAATGAGCAAAATATAGTGACACCCAAGTTGCTAACAAAGAGGAATATGAAAAAAAATGTTAGTATATTACTAGCCACAGTTGCAGGGCAGAGGGAGGTAGCCCTGAGAGTTAAGACTGAAGAGAGTCTACAACATCCCTTCTGCCAGTCCATAAGCATCCCTTCTGAACAAGGATAGTCATAGCCCCATCAGTAAGGGCATTTACTAAGTTGCTTTCAGTGTCACAGAACTAGTACACAGCAGCCCCCCCCCCATAGTATAAAATACTTTCTGCATCTCATACTTTTGGAGTTGCTCTGCAAATGGGATGCAGAGCTTAAACAGAGGAAGGGTTTGTTCAAGTTCATGGTTTTAGAAGCTCTCTGTTCATCATGGCAGGGGGCTGGTACGAAGAAGTAGAGCACCGCATGGACAGATTGTTGCAAGAAAGAGAAAAAAGACAGAGACATGGAGGGTCTAGAGTCAAAATACAGCTTGATGAGATCCTTCTTCAGTGATCATTCCTCCAGGTACTTTCTAGTTTCCAGAACTTCTCAAAAGACATCTTTTAATGGGTCAAGATCTTCAAGGACTTTGCAAATGTTTAGCTCCTTTAGGTATGTGGCTTCCCTCCCTCCCCTAGCCTTCCTTCCCTTCCTTTCCTCCCCCCATCCCCCTTACTCTGTAACAATGAAACATTTTAACGATAAAAATCAGAGGCTTCTCAACAGCATAGGCTTACACTCTGTGGAAGGCATGGAGATAGGTTTTCTGTTCTTGATGTCTCCATACTCTTGAATGGGTTTTCAGTGGGCCTATAGGTAATGTAGTTGACCTAACTCAGTTTCCCACCTAAAGCATGCATGTCATTCTTCAGGCAAAACTCTCCTAGTAGTGTAAGGCTGAAGTCTTGTCTCTAAGCTATGAGTTCCTTAGTTTGAGGAAATTACAAATGAAGTATTTTCCTTTATTTTTCAAATGAATTGTGCTTTTTAAATACAAGAAACTGAACCCCAGTCAATTAAAATGTGGCTGTGAATAAACTGAAACTTTTTATTTAGCTGAGATAAACGATTAGATATAGAGACTGAGACAGAAAACCTTAGCCACCCACCCTCTTGTCCTCAGCCATTATTGTAACTAATCAATATAACTGAAGTGCTCAGCTGCTGCCAGTACCTTGGGTCAAGGTACAAAAACCCAGAGTCTTTACATGGATGCAAATCCAGTATCTTCATCCTCTCACCTAGGTACAGCATTATGGAAAGGCAAGCCCAGTCTTTTATCTGGTGAGATCCTGCAACCTGCAGGGAGGAGAATGCTGTTAGTTTTCTTCCTGAGATTCTTTTGTCTCAGACCAAGAGCTGCATAGGACAGTGGAGGTGGGAAAGTGCACTGTTTTCCTTTATTTGAATAATGCCCCAGGTTTTCTAAGACCCCCTGTGGAATGACTTCTTCCCTGTTGCTGGTCTCACTGATTTACCTAGGCTGGCCTTTGCATTCACTCTCTTGCTGACTTCCAGCCTCAATCTCCTGAGTGGATGGGAAATAAACATCTGTATTCCCAGTTCCAGCTCTTCTGTGCTTTCTGCATCCTGTCACCTTCTTCTCTCCAGGCATCTTCTCAGGTTCCTTGAATCTGTTCATTGGACGGAGTTCAGTGTTGGTTAAGCTAATGTCAGAAATAATTTGACCTTACAACAAGATTCTTTCTTTTGCTCCTCTGCATTTCTTAAATGGAACAGAAAACTGACTGCTGAAATAGCATATCGTGTTTATTTTCTACAGAGGAAATGGCTATTTGGAAAAACAGCATCCCTGAGCATCATAGACATAAGGACCCACTGTGGGTGTGACAGAGGAAATACAGAGGACAGTGGCAGACACGATTCTCTGGATAGATATATGGGCTTTAGTGCTGGCTCATGTCCTGCTCATTCCATGGTTTCAGAAGGCCCTTTATGGGCTAGCCACTGGACCACTTTCTGGATTTGGTTTCCTCCTTGGAATACTACCTAGGCATTCAGCCTGGAGTTCTCTTTCCTCCCAAACCCCATGTGGATCCCGTAGTTGGGATCAACTCTTGGATCTGTGAAACTGACCCACAGTTTCACGAACCGGGTTCTGCCTCGACCGAAGGGAGAAAGGTGACCTGAAACACAGAGTTCGAGAACAAAAGGACACTGGAGCCAAGTTGAGGGTTTCCAATCAAGGCTCTCCTTTACTTTGGGGGTTCAGCATTTATCTACAAGAGAGCATAACTGAATCTCTAGGTTACAATGACATTTGAATAGCATAAGGAATTCGGGAGGAGTCAGGAAGAGTCTGAAAGGGAAGCTGGCTGCTGGGCTGAAAGTGGAGGCTCTCGGCATCCCGCAGACTCCAGGGAATGGCTGGAGGCGCAGTCCACAGTTGGGGAGGAGGTCAACAACAGATGTCCTCAGGCTGTATACGTGCCAGCCAGCAGGCATAGCTTCCTCTGTAATCCTCGAAGGTGGAACTCATAGTAGTGAGACTTTGGTTCAGGCACAGAAGGCATGAGTTGAGTCTGCAGTGGCAAGCTCCGATGTCTTGCAGCTGAGGGACCCCAACAGATCTGAGCACTGTGGATTGAATGGTTCTTCTTTCTTTCCTCCTTTCCTCCTCACCCCACTTTTTCTTTGCTCCCTCCTACTTATTCATCAATAGAATGTGCAGCACTAAAGCCAGTGCTGTTGATGTGTTTTAATGTGTATAAGTCTACTGTGACTGACATTTACAGAGTAAATGTGACTCCATATTCATATATTACATTCTGACTTCTCATCCTAAACTTCACAGTGTGACCTTCTTTGCCAGAGAGTCTATGCAGAAGTCAAGGGACCCTGTGATCTCTGGGTGAGTCCTCATTGTATGTGATTGACACGTTAAGAAGAAGATTGGCAGACATAAAAGACAGACAGTATGATGACATTAGAAGAAGACTGTCATTCACAGACAAAGCAGACAGACAGACCAAACCTCACTGCCCTAGGAAAGTCTCTAGGACTACTAGTGTCCAAATCTATAAGATGATAAATTTCTGTTTAAACAGTAGCAGACAGTTCTCTGCATTGGCCCTAAAGGAAGAAGGCATATAAAATCTTCTTTAACCAGTGGATGCCACAAGACAACAGTTTGACTAGATGACCCTCAAACACGTTTGAAGGTAAAATCCACTATATGTATAAGGTACAGAATCTTCAATATGGAGTCCTGCCATCTACAGTCTTCACCTCCTTTGCCATTACTTTATGTTTGAGAATTTCATAAGAACAATGGGATTTTATAATATAATTGGCATGAAAGTAAGGCAATGACAGTTGTTCATGACTGTTCTTATGCTGTTAATCTTTATTATGAGCTATTTAAAAGGAGTAACAGACAGAAAATAAGTACTACATCTTCTCTAACCTAAATTTATATCATGTGAACCCACTAAACTTATATGTACACATGCACTTACTTATTTTCTATTATATGTACATATATTATGTATATATATAGATAGATTCATGATAAATAGATAGATAAATAGATACATATATACATATATACATACATATATACATACATACATACATACATATATAGATACATAGATAGAATTATTTGAAAGTAGAAGAAGGATTATTTGGAGAGGGGAACAGGATGAAGAGGGAGAGAGGATGAAAGTAATATAGCTTCCATGGAAGCAAAGTGTAATAATACACTTGTGTGAAAATGAAACCTGCTGCTTTGTACATTCCCAAAAACAGAAGAATGAAGTTAATTTGTGTTCAAAGAGATGCTGCATATCTTCTGATCTTCCCTGTCAAATTACAATACTTATTGGCAGAAAGAAGAATTAGCCAAAAAAAAAAAAAAAAAAGTCCGTTGTGTGCACAGAAAGAAAATGTGACTGTGTACAGTCTGCATGAACCAAGAATGAATTGAGCTTCAGCATGTTGGTCGGCTTTTATGTTATCTAGATAGCAAATCGCATATGAAAGTAGCAGCAAACTCAGCAATGGTCCCATCATGCCCACTTACTGTTGCCTAGTACTGACAGTCAGGATTCCAGTGGGCTCTCCTTTGCTTGGATTTAAAAGTCTGGGAATAAGTAAGCCATTTCAAGAACAAATATGGCTGGTGGGCCATCAGTGCTCAGGACAGAAGACAAACTTCATCATCTTTTCTTCCCCTTGCAAACTCACCTTATAAGGGCTTTTGGGGTTGGGGAGATAACGTCAGTGCATAAACCCCTTGATGTGCAACCTTTCTGAGTTTAAATCCCCAGAATCAGTGTAAAGGTGGGCACCTGTAATCCCAGATTCCCACTGGGAAGCCTGAAGTATCCTGAGATACGCTGAAGATTCTTTCTTGTCCCCATATAATCCTGAGGCCCAGTCAGGTTTATTTGCACACAGGCATCACTGGGGTCCAGAGTCATAAAGCCCAGTGGAGACTGGACTTCTTCAGTCTGAGATAGTGAATATCCTCCTCAACACTGATTTCAGATTCTTGATTCTTCCTGGGCTGTGAAGTTTGCTGGCTCTGCTCCACCAGAGGAAGAGTTAAGGGGAAATTTAACCTCTATATCACTTTAGTCTAAAGGTGAGAACCAAGGAAATTTTCTACTCAAATCTAGGTGTCTTTAGAAACCATCATGAGCTCAACCAGATAAAAATGGAAATCTCCAGCCTTAGGGCACTAAGGATTCTCTTTGTTTTGTTTTCAAATAGAAAGTGTGTGTCTGCAAAGAAAGAGAAGAGTAACTGACTAAAGCAGGCGAAGGGGAAGTTTAGAAGCTGATGCCTAAGCCCACCCCACCTCTTTCCGGCTCTGGCAACTTGGGACCAATTACTCATCTCCCCCCAAACAGTTGGTTTTTCTGTGGTCTGATTGTTTGTTTAAACTTCACTTTATTCTCCCTCAACTCCCTGAGAAGTCCCAGATGGAGTACAAAACTCACACAGACTCCTCCAGCCTCCAGCCTTGCTGACACAGCCACAGCCTCACAAAGCTGCCAGACTAGACTCCTCCTACTGTCAGGTGCTGCAAGGTACCCTGCACTGCCCAATCTCTTCCCCTTTAAGGGCTTAGATAAGGTCAGATAGGGTTTGGCTCCAGGGAATCTGAGACCAAGGAACTCTGCAAAGCTGAGGGATAGAAATGAAAGCTTAACCCTTAAGTGACCATCATCCATTCATTCCAGTCTCCTGCACTATTCTGAGCTTGTGGCCTCATGCACTTTCCTTTTAAAATTTATTACATCTATTTCTGTGAGTGTGTGTGTGTGCGTGTGTGTGTGCGCACATGTACTTGTATAACAGCATATATAGAGGTCAGAGGATGACTTTCGGGAGGCAGTCAGCATTGTCCTTGCTCTATGTGGGATCTGGGGATCATACTCATGTCTCCACACCGGGAGACTATACCCTTCCCCCAGTCCCTGCTCTGTCAACAGAGCTGGCCCAACTAAGGTGGAATTTTCTGAGATAAGAGAACTCTATTGTCCTGCCGCTTCTTAAGTGTTCTACAAGGAGCCACCACCCACTGCATTTCTGAGTGTATAGTTTCTGACAAGTTTCTGACTAGCAACAAGATGTTAATGAGTCGAAGAGATCCTGGCATTGACGGGGATGGTTTCCTTACCTATAAATACTGAGACTCTTAAGTAAACATCGGACCTTGATCAGAAACTTTGTCTTGGTCTTGTTATTTTTTTCGCCGTCCTATCCCCCCACTCCAAAACCCCAGCTTTTCTTTCAGAAACCCGAAAGAATGGCTGCATGGCTGCTGGACAGCTACAGGAGACAGGCATTTTTACACACTGAGCCAGGCTATTACTCTCTCTAAGTATCATGACACATTACACAGTCTGATAACCATAACTACTGGTCCCCAGTACTTGGTAGTACCAAGTACTATGAAGGTAGACAGACTGACTGACAGAAAGAGACAGAGACAGAGAGACAAAGAGACTCACCCCCACCGAAAGAAAGGGGAGAGAAAGAGAGGGAGAGAAACTGAGACAGAAGAGAAAGACAGAGAGAGAAGTAAACAATATCTGATATGTTTGCTGTAATCCCAAGGATTAGAACGTTTCAGTATTCAGAACTGGAAAGATACATGTTTAATGGCAATGTGAAGATACTACATATATCATGTATGGTAGCCTGGGGTATCAAAAGAAGGAGGTTTACAGGACTGCCACCATTTTAGATTAAACACAGCCCTTGTTATGCATGGCGTTGTAATCTAGCACAGATGGAAACTTTGAGCCTTTCTGTACCACTGTTTCTATACATTACACAGGCAATAAATACTGGCCAAACCAAGCTATAATTTCTAAGGTTCCTTATAACTGATTTTACCAGGGTCAGCTGCTGTAGTTTATGGATCCCCTGGAGAAAGCTGTCCAGGTTCCTCTGTTTTATAGGCCATTTGAAGGAGACCCCACAAATAAACTGGATGGAAAGCACGGTCGTGTTTTTAATACTGGAACAGTGAATACAGGGTTTGTGCCTATGTGTACATTGTGGCTATGTGGTGGGCAGGCTATCCTAACTTATATTTGCTCAGTTTTGTTCCTTTCAAGGCCATGTTCACAGTACTCACAGGCCCTTTTGGCTGTGGTCTAAGGTTGATTACATGATGCACAACAGATAGAAAAGAGTCCTGACGTTGAAGACCAATGGCTCTGTGCTGAGATCCTGAGATGGTCCTTTGGGTTCTGAATGTGAAATTGGGCTCTGGTATAAAACATGAAGACAGGCCTGCAAATCTGTCAATGCAGATTCTAGGAAGAGAAGGAAGAGAGAAACGTACTGAGCACATTTAACTTGGAGTCTGAAGGAACATATCCCGCTTTTAAGCCAGCTTCATCTCAGAGGAATGAACATGTTAACTTGTCAATGGGGGACCCTTTAAGGAACGTTCTTTAATGTAATCACAGCATGCCTACAAACCCAGCAGTATTTTTCTGTTTCCTGCTTTATTTTTATTTTTTAAAGTTATTATTGAAATGTATGAGTTTATTGGAGTCCTTTTTTGCCATGTGTGTTAGGTTTTTTTATTTAAGTTTTATTGCACTATGATGAGAAAGGGTACAGGACTTCAATTCATCTAAATTTGTTAACATTTAAAAACATATTTTAAGTAAATAGAATTAAATCACATTCTTGCTTCCCTTTTGTACCCCAACTCCTCCCAGAGACACCCCTTCAATACCTACAATACCTTTTTTGTCATATTCTTTAAAATTTATAAAATATTATAACAATAAAAATGAGTATTATAAAAGTTGTTTGATATAAAACAACAATCAATTTAACAGTCTTATGTAGATGATTGTCTACAGCAATACTGAAAATACATATGTTTTTCTCAGTATAAACTTTAAATAACTCCAAGCATATTAACTGTATATTTTAAAATAATACATCACTACTAGTATTTTTTAAATGAACATGAATATATAAAGTCTTTTTGTTTGTTTGCTTATTTGTTTTGTATTTAGTAGAACTTAAAATTTTGGACCTTACTGTGGTACAAGCCCAAAATAAGAACAATTTTTAGACATTGGATTTCATTGTAATAAGGTTATACTTCAATGACCTTCACATCACCAAAGGATTTAACCTCCATCATAGCTAAGCTGAGAGTTGACAGTTCTGCTGCTCCAAGGAATGAATTGTAGGCACGATTTTTGGACACAGACTTCCTGCTATGGTCAAAGCTAATTGACTTGAGTGAGTGATTTTATTCTCAGCCCACAGAGAACAGGTTACATTCATTTATGAAATGGCATGTGTATTAAGATGGTCTATCCATAAAGTCATTCACCAACTGTTTCAATGAACAATGGTTCTGCTTGGAGGGTGGCACAGACATTAGGTAAGGGTAAGAATCTGATACATTGGCTATGATAATTTGGAAAAGCATTAATATCAGAGAAGAGTAACTTATAAAGTCCTCTTCTTCAAACTTGATACAATAGTTACAAATGTCCAACAAAGCATTCAGTCTCGCTATTTTTGTTCTCGTGTAAGCCACCTCCCAAGGTAATTGTCTATATTCTTTTAGCTGTATAAATACTTTTGAAATATTTAAGCTGTTCTGAAAACCATAGTATAGTGTAAAAACATGGAATTAACAATACTACTAATAGAGAGGCTGAGATAGGAGAAGCAAGATTTCAAGACCGTTATGTGATACACAGCAAGACACTGTCATCTACAAACAAGCAGAAAGTGAATATGGATTGTACAATATTGGACCTATTTCTCCAATTACAAAATTAGAGAGGCCACTGGATGACAGTCAACACATTTCTAATTCCTCATATTTTTAGATTTCAATTGACTAGGATATGTTGGTAATATTAATTTTCATATTAAGGTATTAAGAAAAAGGTAATTGTTATTCCCTGTTGTTTTTGTTGTAAGAGGTGGAATTAGGTTTGTGTGGGTTTGTTGAAAGATTACTTTGTTGTTTCTTCTAGGATGTAGTTTTGCTCCTTATGTTGGTGTTTTCCATCTATTATCCTTTGTAGGGCTGGATTTGTGGAAAGATATTGTGTAAATTTCATTTTGTCGTGGAATATTGTATTTTCTCTGTCTATGGTAATTGAGAGTTTTGCTGGGTATAGTAGTCTGGGCTGGCATTTGTGTTCTCGTAGGGTCTGTATGACATCTGCCCAGGATCTTCTAGCTTTCATAGTCTCTGGTGAGAAGTCTGATGTAATTCTGATAGGCCTGCCTTTGTATGTTACTTGACCTTTTTCCTTATATGAAAGAGAATCTCAGGCATCCACATTGACCTTGGATATGATATGAAGCTGAGGACAACCTTGAACTTGGATCCTCCTGCCTCACCCTTCCAGATGCAAGGATCATAAGCATGTACGACAATGAACTACAATGCTCAGTTTATGCAAGGCTGAGGGTAAAATCCAGGGACTTGGGCTTGCTAAGCAAGCTGTCTATCAACAGAGCCAAACATCCAATCATTGGGTTCTCAGTTTTTTCTATGTAAATTTTAGAAGTGCTGGTTGAATGAGAGATGAATGTCTGGAGTTGGTGCTGAGCTGGAAGTTTCATTAAGGGTCATATATTAAAAAAAAAAAAAAAAAAAAGGTCTATTTCCAAGACCCAAGGCTGCCTTGTCTGGCTGGATGGCTGTTGTGGTTCACATAAGGATGGCATGCTTGTTTACCTCACTCTTTCTGAAGGAGGTCCATGTCTTCTTAGGAACATATGAAGCTAAAGCTGAGGCTAAAGTGTCAGCGACAAAGACTGTTCAGTTTAAGAGGCAGGGAGAACTCCAGTCTCCAAAGAGGTGGCAAGAAGGTGAAATCAGGCAAATCAGTAGCTAGAAGTGACTGGAGCTAGAAGAGACATAGACTGTGGGTGGAGAAGGCAGTTCACACGACCCTTCAGACTGACATTGCGGATCTCCTTGACAGTTCCCATGAAGGAGCAACATATGAATTGTTTTCCTTGGGATTTTAGAGCCTGGCAGAATAGCTTTGGCAGTCCTGTGAGTAAATATCTTTGACCAAGTTATTTTTCTTTCTTTTAAAGTTGTATTACTTATTTATATATCATTATTTTCAATGGTATCATTGGAAGTTTAATCATTGTTCTTTTCTAGGCTAGTGCCCCACTGACTACATATACCTCAGATCATTTTCTTGGGACTTCCTGCCAAATATGAGAACAGCTTGGCCATTCCTTCCGAAATCAGTGATTTGAAGCCAACAGGTTACTGATAGTGAAGTGTGCATGAGCTGCATTCTTTCTTTTCCTAAAGTCACTGCTAAAATCATTTTAATGAATAGAACACCTGCCCCCTTTTTAACTAAGTGAATCGCTCATGGTTCTGCTAGTGTGTATAGCACCTCAAAGGATCCCTTCTCTATCAAAGAACCTTTCTTACTGGTTAGTGGAGTCTGTGGTCTTACCACTCTCCACTGAGGCTCCTCTGGGCCCTCTTATTCACTAAACTCCTCTGTAAGTCTCTTCTTGGCTTGGGCCCACCCAGCTCTGTCTTAGTCAAGCTATACTGCATCTCCATCTCCAATGCTGAACTCTGAAGAAATCCTTACCCATTTTCTCTGCTCTCTAATCCTTGTTTGTCTTAAACAAGAATCTTTACGGCCAGCATAGCCAGACTCTCCCTGCTCTGTTCCTTGGTAGAACTTTCCCACTGCCTTTACTATATTCCATTTGAGCTACATTGCTCTCCTATTGCAAGGATCTTCATCAATGACTTCCTTAGTGTTTTAACAAGTACTAGAATGCCCTTGCTTTCATATATTTCTGGGTCAGACTCCTGCTACTTTTCTATGTGTTGTGTGTGTGTATACATGTTTGTGTTTGTGTATGTGCTTATGTGTGTGTGCTTTCCTATGTCTGTGTTCAAGTGTCATTCCTAGGGTGTTATCTATTTTGGTTTTAAAGACAAAGTCTGTTAGTGACTCAGAAATCACCAAGTTGGCTAGGCTGGTTGACTGGAGAGCCCCAGGGATTCTCTACCTCCAACACCCCAAGACTGGGACTATCCAGTGTATTTCATGGGTCCCAGAACTCAAGCTCAGTCCTTTTTAGCAACTGAGCCATCTCCCCACCTCCATTAATAAATGCTGTTTGTTCTTAATGATGACAAAATATCTCTGAATATGCACACTCTGCATCTGTTCATGTGTACTCTCCGTGGTCTAGGTCAAGGTAACTATTGCTTTTGTGTTGAAAATTCTCAGGTGTCTGTAGTTGAGTCCCAGAACTCTCTGAGGATACTTTATTAGGCTACTCATCTGTAGTGAGCAAGTGCTGTCTACTGATTGACCATGAGATGTCCATGAGTTCTCTCCTCCTCATACCTGCTACACTGTCCCTGCTTATTCCAGAGTCCCAAAGGACACAGAACACAGGTGTAAGGAGAGCAGCAAGGCAGAGACACCCATCTCAAAGCAAAGGGTAGTCTCTGTAGCCCAGTTCATGGATCTCCACTACCTCTTGAGAAAATAGTGTTGAAAACAATTGCTTTATTGTTAAGAAGCAGAACAAACAAGCAGAAAGACTCTTCACCAGTACACACCAGTTCAAGCCAGATGTTTTAAAAACTTGTAATTTAAAGTATTGCAATGTTACTGTTTCTACTATTACTGTTATTAAATTCTAACTTCTTGTTTGTGCAAAATCAAGTGTGAAATTTGTGCAGCAACCCGCAACCAAGGGGATGCCGAAGAGGGACCCTAAGACATGTCTAAAAGGCAGGTGGTGTCAATCCCAGGTCTCCCTCAATGTGCTCTTTCTCTGTCCACTTTTCGTCTCTCAGCTATTTGGCACTGTAGTGTCACTTTGATCGGTTTGACTGCTAGAATTTGCCATGTTTGCAGCACCATGGGATCTAATTGAATGACAGTAGCTGGTGCATGGGACACAGGCTTGAATTTTGTTTGCAGTCTAACCTGAGCAGACTCTGGTAAGGCAACCATGACACACCTGGGAATGCAGTGCATGGAGATTAGGCATTTGAGTTTATGCATGGCCCACAGTGGAAGAAGGGAATTTGTTGAGGAATCATTAGGAGTTAGTGAGGAGCCTCAGAGTCAGGCAATGGAGGATCTTGGTGCTACTTGCCTGTTATGGAAACTCAGTCAAGTTTCCTGCACACTCTGGGCTCTGGTGTTGTTTTTCCTTCCGTTTTGCAGCAATCCTCTATAAAGGCCCTTGGCAGAGCCAGCCTCCTTCATCTGCATGGATGCATGGGCATCAACCTCCATACCAATTAACTCTGTCTATCACCTGAAGGGCAGTTAGTTAAATTCTCTTCAACTGCTTTTCTTCTTGTCAAACAGCCATATTAATACCTGTTTTACCCTCTCGTGGAGGCTGTTGCAAGCATCATGAGAGATAACCAACTGGAAAGCATTTGGAAAATATCCAAATGTAACTTGCTATGATTAATAACTACAAGGGTCATTCAAACTCCACCAGAGAGAGCTGATGGTAAAATCGATCTTCAGGTATCTTCCTCCAGGCATGGCAGTATCATGTAGTCACATTGAAAACTGGCCTTGGGCTTTTTCAGTGTAAGTATGATCTGTGAAGATGTATGTTACGTTTAAGTTCAAATGAACTTCCTGCCTTTTTGATGCTAAGTCCTTTTCATATTGTTTCTCTAGACACATTTCATAAGGAGATACATGCAAGCTACTTTTTAAAGTTGCTTTATAATTTGGAATTAAATTGAGCATGTGTTTATTTTGTGTGTGTGTGTGTGTGTGTGTGTGTGTGTGTTTAATTCTGAGAATGTCACTGTAGAGTTATTCTGATGCCTAACAAAGAGAAACATAATTTAAGCTTAAGCCTGATTTAGACTCCTTTGATATTATATGTCATTATTTTGCGTGTGTATGCATATACGCTTCCAAGATTTCCCCACCATCCCATAACACTTTCTTGGACAAACTAGTGGAGCATTTCAGAGTGTAGGCACAGATGTCTCTGCTAAAATGAGGTGCAGGAATCCTCCTTGGAGCTGGAGGAGACCAGTTCCCTGAAGAATTTACTCCTATCATCTGAGGATCATGATTACAATGGAAAACAGAGAGTTGAAAGAAATGTGTGGGAAGAAAAAAAATCAGAAATAACCAAACTATGCAGTTGGCCCCAAATGCAGTCAGATGTAAGTAAAACACCATGTGCACATTTTAACCACCCTACCCCAGTCACCTTTCCTCAAATATACACATGAAAAGAAATAAGGATACACAAAAGTCAGCACACAAAATCCTAGGCATCGAGGAAGGTGAAGGTTTATTGTTTAATTTTTAATTTTAAAATGATCTTGCTATTTCTTAAAATGTCTACATCATCCAACATTTACATATATGCCCTTTTATTCTTGGCCCTGGAGGAGATCAAAACCCTACCTCCTTTTTCTCTGAGGGCAGAGAACATGTGTTGCCATGTTGCGACCATCCGAGCCCCATGGTGTGGCCTTTTCAAGTTGAACTTAAACCATTTGGTATGTGAGTTCTTTTGGTTGTGGCCAAACATGACTTCCTGTTTCAGAGGAGAAAGGCTTAAAAAGTCCCATAAAAAGACTCAAAGGGCTTCTTGGATATCAAAGGCTCCTTACAAAGCAATGCTTGACGAGTTAAGTGTACAGAATAAGAAACACACGGAATTCATTTCCTTTAAAATGCACGTGGGATTAAGAATTATGGAGAGAGGGGCTTAGAAAAATACATTTGAGTTTTTATCTAAGTTAAAATGTGTAAAACATAGCCCGAGTCGCATTACATGCACAAATCATGCTGAAAGGGCCTCTAATCTGAACGGTTCCATGTACCTGGCTCTTCCTATATGTGCATATAATAACTGAGAATATTCTGCAAAATATTAAGGTAGATTTTTAGGGTTTATAAAAGGACTTTTACATTCAAATAAATATCAATTCAATATGGACATCTTGAGGCCCCTATACACAGTGCCAAGCCTGAGGATGGTCTGGCCTCCCATGTTTTGGGCCACCTACTAAATGACATACCTTCTTTGTTTTAAAGCTGTCTTCAGGGCTTGGCAATCCTTGCTTTGAACAGCTCTAGTCTTTCTTTAATGGCCATATTTGTGAAGAACAAATTTCATTTAGAGTTGAGACACATCTGGAGAACTTAGGTTTAGCATTTTGGATTACAAAAATCAGATGTGGCTTCTATACTTGATCCAGGCAGTGGGGTTCTGACTGTCACTGAAGAGCTTGGGGCATGGGGAGGCTTCTTTTCATTTCAATAGATATAAATAAAATAATTTACTTATCATGTGTGTGGGTGTATGCATGTGTGTGTGTGTGTGTGTGTGTGTGTGTGTGTGTGTGTGTACAGAGGACAGTGAACAACAATCTTAGGTATTGTCCTTCAGGTACTATACACACTCTAATTGGCCAGTAAGGCCCAAAGTTCCTCCTGCCACCCCCTACACTGTAACAGAGTTGGAAGTGACACTGTTCATTTTGTGGTTGTTGTTTCAAATGTGGGTTCTGGGGATCAAATTTATGTCCTTATGCAAGTACATACTTTTGTGCATGCATACTTTTTAAGTGCATGCACTATCTCTCAGAGTCATCTTCCTTGCCCAAGTTATCATTCTTTGATTTTGGACTACAATGGCTCAATGAGATTCTCCCCAAGAATCAGATTTTCAGTGCCTGAGTTTAGTGTTTTTCGAGAGGTAGGAGATATATGAAAACACACTAGACCACATCTACAAGGTGAGCCCCATGCCTGGAATAAAGGCAAAACCCCACTCCTATCATATTTGACTCCCTTCCTTTGGTTGTGGGTAGTAGCCAGTAGAAGCTTGGAAGTCTGTGCAGCTCCCGCGGCAAGGGGACCATACAGCTGTCCTTTGCATAAGAGCATGCTCAAAGTACAGGGGGAGGGATCCCAGCATCCTCTACGATGTGGAAGAACCTTATTGAACTGCTTTACAAAATGACTCTTCAACATTGCCTCTTCTGTGGAGTACTCTCACCAGCTGGCACGTGAAGAGACTTTACCATACTGAATGTACACATTAGCTGGAGATAATTATGAGTGAACCCTTTCTCAGTCAATCACTCTGTAATGCACATCTGAGCCATTTGCTAAGGCAGTTGAAAAAGTACCAGTTAAGAACTCTTGGGAGTGTTTGGATGAGGACGCCTCAGTATGCTTGTCTTCATTGGGAAGTTGACAATACATATCATGTCAGAGCCTAATTGTGTCAAAAGACCTGTCCTTTTAAAATAGTCCCTCGAGGCTGGGTGGTGGTGGCTCATGCCTTTAATCCCAGCACTTGGGAGGCAGAGGCAGGAGGATTTCTGAGTTCGAGACCAGCCTGGTCTAGAGAGTGAGTTCCAGGACAGCCAAGGCTCTACAGAGAAACCCTGTCTCGAAATCCGCCCCCCCAAAAAATAGTCCCTCGAATAGAAATTCAGGATTCTCTCTTATTCCTGCTCTCTCCCTTGCCTCTTGCCCCCTTGTTCCCGTCTCTCCCCCAATTCTCTTCCCCCACTCTCTCTATGTGGTCATAGCCAGCCCCTACTTCTCTACTCTCTCCTTCTCACTGCCTTTCTCTGCCTCTGCTACCCTCTTAACTCCCCTCCCCATGCCCTAAACAAACTCTATTCTATACCAAAAAAAAAGAAAAAAATTCAGAATTCAATAACCTGTATCAGCCTAGAGGGAGTGGTCAAGAAATAGTGATTAAATAATATATTTTTCAAAACTATCTATTGACATGACAAAATTGGCATGCTGCAGTCAATTATTGAAATATAATACCTTAAACTTGGAGAATAGTACCTGCTGACACTTTCTTTGGTCCATGCAAATAAACTAGAAAGAGAAAAAGTTTTGCAAACTAACTACTCTCAAAATCTCAGTTCTTAGAGAACACAATGTGGGTTTTTTCATAACGATGAACCAGATGGCCAGTTGGGGAAATGTGTCTGGGACACTCCATCCTCTCTGCCTCCCTTTCATCCATGTCTTGTTTGAGCCAAGTGGAACAGTGGCCGCTCCACCAGCCATGCATAGCTCCCCTCTCATCTTCAGCCCTCCTTCCATCTGGCCTGGGCAGTGTCCTGACACACAGGTTCCCTTCCAGCCCTCACCACAGATGATGCCACCAGCTGGCACAGGAGCAGAGCTGGCAGCAAGCAGGGCACATGGGAGTCATGGACAGCCATCAGTGCTTGACACGATGCCTACTTTCCCTTTTGTTCTCCTCTCTTCTCATTTCTGTCCTGGATCTTCATTCCCACCAGAGAACAGCACCTAAGGGAGGTAAGGTAACAGCAAAACTTCTAGAACTTTCCAAGTGCCACAGGGATGGTCTCCTGTCATCTTGGTCTTAGCTTTAGGAATAGATTCCTAGCTACTGGAGAAAGGTCTAGGTAGGAACTGAAATAACTCCCACCATTTGTGCACATAGAAAAGTAGCCCAATTGAGCTCTTATGGTACAATAGGCCTAGGAAAACTACACAATGGTATAAGAAGTTTTAATTTGCAAAATGGGAAAAATAAGACCATTTACCTCACAATTCATATGAAGTACTTAAGTTAATATCTCAAACATGACAAATTCTCTTTTTAAAATTTATTTTATTATTTTAATTGTGTGTGTGAATGTGTATGCATGTGGGTTTGAGCAGGTATAAGTGTGGGAACCCATGGATGCTAGGGTTAGCATCAGATTCCTTGGGATGAGATACAGGTGGCTGTTAGCTCCCCTATGTGGGTGGTGGGATTTGAACTCTGGGCCTTTCTTTAGTTGAGTGGTAAGTGCTCTTAACTGATGATTTATTGTGGTAGCTTACAGAGCAAATCTTTAATGTTATTTTACCATAGCATTCTTAATGTTACTAACCATAATTTTGGTATAATTGTGTCATCAAGACTTTATGGGCTCTAGCACTACTTCTTCTTGTACTTGCTCAATAAATATTCCTTGTTCGGTTGGCTAATTAGTTAATCTTCTATACTTGGTTTTTGAAAATACATAGTCAAATTAAATATTTAAATATTACGAAGAATGTATGTGCTAAATATCAAGTCTCCTCAAAGGACTTCTATGTCTCTCTTGTTGAAGCAGTGACTAAGTCCATTAACTTTCTTGCCTTCCAGATATGTGCACACATGTTAATATGTATACACACATGCCAGTCCCCTTCTAGAAACTCCTGTTGGATTGTTTTCATTTTCCTTCTTAAGCCCATATTTCTGTTTTCATATTCCCCAACTTAAACTTTATTTCTCCCCCCTTGTTCAGTTTTTCAATAACTAATTCCAAACACTGTTTTCTTATCCTCGAGAAATAGTCTTATTCAAGAGAAATATGTTATTTACGTTTGCGGGTTTGCTTTCTTTTAGTCATATCAATAATGGTTGATTTTTTTAAACATTCATAAAGTAAGTACGTGTGTGTATGAGAAGGTTCATACAACAATTTGTGGGGAGTTAGTTCACTCCTTCCATTGTGTGAATCCCAGGGATGGAACTCAGGTCATCAGGCTGTCTCTCTGGCTCTTCACTAATTTTTAAAGTATTTGATTCAATGATGAAAAGATGACATTAATATTAAAACTATTTCCTTTTTTCAAATAATACCTTTTTTGTATGACATATACACATGGTGGCACATAAACTAGCTGGTGTTAAAGCTCATGTTCCATTTGCAGAATAGAAACTAATCTGTTAGGACTCTGACATATTTCTTATTTAGCCTAACAATGACTCACACAAATATCAGTGCTGGTGTAGTCATGATTCTGAGATGAAATGAACAGTTTGGTTCTTATTGTGTAGCTTATAACAAGGTGTTTTATTTTTTTATTAGATGTTTTCTTTATTTACAATATCTCCTTTCCCAGGTTTCTCTCAAAAAAAAAAAAAAAACCAAAAAACAGAAAAACAAAAACAATAAAATAAAATAAAAATAAAACAAACCCCTGTTTCCTCCCCCCTCCCCCTGCTTGTCACACCACCCTCTCCTGCTTACTGGCTCTGACATTCCCCTACACTGGGGCATAGAACCTTCACAGGGCCAAGGGCCTCTCCTCCCATTGATGACCGACTTGGCCATCCTCTGCTATACATATGCTGAAGCCATTAGTCCTACTGTGTGTACTCTTTGGTTGGAGTTTTAGTCCCTGGGAGCTCTGAGGGTACTAGCTGGTTCATGTTTGTCCTAAGGGGCTGTAACCCCTTCAGCTCCTTGGATCCTTTCTCTAGCTCCTTCATTGGGAACCCTGTACTCAGTCCAATGGAGGGCTGTGAGCCTCTACTTCTGTATTAGTCAAATACTGTCAGAGCATCTCAGGAGATACTATATCAGGCTCCTGTCAGCCAGCACTTGCTGGCATCCACAAGTCTAGATTTGATGACTAAATATGGGAAGGATTCCCAGGTGGAGCAGTCTCTGGATTGTCCGTCCTTCCGTCTCTGCTCCAGAGGTAGTCTCTGCTCCATAGGTAGTCTCTACAACTCCTTCCATGGGTATTTTGTTCCCCCTTCTAAGAGAACGAAGTATCCACACTTTGGTATTCCTTCTTGAGTTTCTTCTGGTTTGTGGTTTGTACTTTGTGTATTCCAATCTTCTGGGCTAATATCCACTTATCAGAGAACGCATACCATGTGTGTTCTTTTATGATTGAATTACCACTCAAGATGATATTCTCCATATCCATCCATTTCCCTAAGAATTTCATAAATTCATTATTTTTAATAGCTGAGTAATACTCCATTGTGTAAATGTACTACATTATCTGTATCCAATCCTCTGTTGAGGGACATCTGGGTTGTTTCCAGTTTCTGGCTATTATAAATAAGGTTGCTATGAACATAATGGAACATGTGTCATTATTACATGTTGGAGCATCTTCTGGATATATGCCCTGGAGTGGTATAGCTGGGTCCTCTGGTAGTACTATGTCCAATTTCCAGAGGAACCGCCAAACTGATTTCCAGAGTGGTTATACCAGCTTAGCAGGGTGTTTTAAATACACATAATGTTGGTTACTTATGTGTGTGTGGTTACACGGGCACACACACACACACACACACACACACACAGAGAGAGAGAGAGAGAGAG
>NW_022196912.1:42522163-42528514 GCF_008632895.1 Mastomys coucha
GAGAGAGAGAGAGAGAGAGAGAGAGAGAGAGAAAGAGAGAGAGAGAGAGCGTTCGTTCTGGGTGTGGATCACAAAAAACATGTGCTTACAGATCAACAATGAAACACATTCTATGAGTCTTGGTGTCCATTGTAAATCACATCAGAAATCTTTGAAGGTGACAGAGGGATATCGAGGAGGCAAGAAGTAGGAAAGGTGAAGGTAACCCATGTTCAAGTTCCTGTGAACTGGGGAAGAGTGAGAGACCTGTGCTAAGCAGGTGCCACAGATATGATTTGTGGCTTCAAATCCATGAAACAACGTGTAGAATTTGCTACACACTTTCCAGGAGAAAGGGTGCAACTTCACTAAATTATGTCTGGATTGTATCACTGATCCAACAAGATGAGTCTTGCTCAGTGTTCCCTAAACTTCTTCAAAACACCTGGCCAGTTTGTTAATCAGGACCACAGTTTGATTTCTGCATTTGCTAGAAACCTCAGGAGAAGCAATTCTTGCAGAAGTCATCCAAAAATGGTATTGTTTGTAAAAACAAAAAGAAAAAAAAAGAAAAAAAAGAAAGGTTTGGTTCCCCCCTCGTCATTCCTCCTTTCTTTTCTCTCTTCTTTCCACACTTTCCCTCTTTTTTCCCATTATTCTCCTTCCTTCCTACCTTCCCCTTCCTCCCTTCCCTCTTTCCTTCTTCTCTCCCTTATATCCTTTCTCCCCTTACCTCCCTCCCTCCCTATTCCACATAGTTATAAGTTTATAAGTTTTTCACGTCAGTCATTATATGACATTTAGGGAGGAGGGGACACAACAAAAATAAAATCCCAAAACATGTCACTTAGATTTAAAAGACATCAAGAACCGAGCAACTTTTGGTCATTTTGAGGTGTTTGTGTGCATGCCTCTGTGTGTGTGTGTGTGTGTGTGTGTGTGTGTGTGTGTGTGTGTGTGTGTGTGTGTTTATGACAGGAAGCTGTCTTTAGAGGGGCCAGAGGCAAATGCAAAGTTACTAGAGATTCTTTCTGTAATTTGAGCTCCTGCTGCTCACAGTCTTCTGTTAACAAAATATCTTCATAATCAGTTCAAGTCCAATTAACTGGGACATGCCTTCCTGGTGGATTCAATGATGTGTACTTTGTGTATAACGTATAGAAAGGAAACATTTAAAGGAAAAGAAGAACTGATTTACTACCAAGGATGTCATTGTCTGTAATACAAAAGTCATGACTGAAGAAGGTTGAAATTCCACCCCCCTCTTTCCTTCTCTGCAGTATGGCAACACCTCATGATTTTTGCAGCCTTTGGGCAATTATGAATGCCCAGTAAGCACTTGTGATTCTGGCGGCGGGGATGGAGGGGCTTGGGAGGATGGGAGTGGAGAGGGGCCTAGGGTGAGGGTGTGGGGTGCTGTCAAACAGAAACACCCTCCCCCGTTTTCTGGAAACACCAGAGAGCATCCAGAACAGACTAAGTTACCCAAAAGCTGAATAAAGCATAGAGCACACAGTAGATCATATAGAAAACAATCTGTGTTCAATACACAGGCTCTGTTTTCTGTAGTTTTTTTTTTCTTTCAATTTTGCAGGGTGGGGGTAGGGCTACTTCCTAAGCACATACAATAATAGCTGATCTTGAAAACATTATGCAAATGAGGGAATCCAATTACAAAGACCATATGTTACCATTCAGAATATCTGAAGCATCTCAGGCTAGCCTATAGAGACCTAGAAAGCATATTACTGGCTGCATGGGCTAAAGGTAGGGACTGGGATTGAGGGCCCTTGATCCTCATGAAAATACTTTATAATTATATGTTGGTGCTGTTTGTTGCACAACTCTGTGTATACAGTAAGAGCCACTATTTTGCATAATTCAAAGTGGTGAAATGTATGGTGTGTGAGTTACATCACAATAAAGTATAAGCACTGCAATCTTGGATGACCCCGGGTTTAGATTTTTTCAGTTACTGAGTTGGGCAGAACTCTAAGCTGCCTGCAAAGAGGCCTGCAAGGGCCTCTTAAACATGTTCCCTGTGGGATCCTTTTACCCTGAGAGATTTTGTTTTTTCCTTCTTGAGTCTCTTGAGTCTCTCTCTCTCTCTCTCTCTCTCTCTCTCTCTCTCTCCCCCCCCCCGCATGTGTGTGTGTGTGTGTGTGTGTGTGTGTGTGTGTGTATGTGTGTGTGTGTGTGTACTTTGGGCATGTAATATGTGCAGAAATCAAACATTAGTGACTTTGATCATAAATTTATTTGAAAACAAGTCTTTAATAAGCATAAAATTTTGCCATACATTAAACATGAACACACATATATGTTAATTAGGCGAATGTGCTTGTTTGTTTTATACACAAGATTAAACCATGGCTGACTACTCCACATGGTCCTAAAGCACCTTCAATAGGTATAGGGCTCAATCAATACATTCATAATTGTAAGTGGTGAGAATGCAGCTTTGTGTGAACACACAACACCAAGGGGCAGAGGAAAGTTGATTGTCGATATTTCTGAAATTGTTGGAAATTCTGCCCTAATCTCAATCCTGAATTCAGTAAGTGGTGTTTTCAATGAAACCCAAATATTGTAAGTACAAGACAACCCAAAAACATGCCTAGGAATAATGTTATTAGAAGCCTTTGTTTTCTATGATTAAACCATTATGTTTCTATAACAGAAGAAAACCCTGTGCATGGAGTAATAAAACTACAGGTCTTAACACATAGAGTTTCCAACATGAGCCAAAAGATTCTAGGCAGTGTTCCCTGGTGTAGTGTGGCAGAGGAGTGCTAACAGTAAATGCTGGGTGCTCAGAACTAAGGCAGAGATGTAGTAAAGTGAGGGAACATGTGTTGTGGCCATCTCAATACCTCCTATTAATAATGCATTTGATTTTTAATTCATTTGGGTCATTTTTCATCCAGAAACCTTTGAGCACTGATAGCATTTTGTGGATCCTCATATTCAATTGTGCAGCAGAAGTTTCAGTTTACATAGTGAATGTCTTAATAATTTTTTTCTATTCACATCAGTAATAGATCTTCTGTTGCTTAGTGGCTTCTGAAACCAGGAGCAGCCAGAAGTTATGACAACACACTCATGCTGCTGAAGGACAATGGAATAAGGAGAGAGTAATTTACTCAACTGAAAAGCAAGAGGGTCATATGTGACCCTCTCATATGTGCTTGATTTTAATGGCTGTTTCACCAGGCATTTCTTACCCTATCCCTGTGGATTTATTAATTATCTCTTTGGAAGCCATGGTCCATTTCTTCCTGCCTCTTACCAGTGTCTTCTCCTATGGCTGATATCTTTGATCAGATACTTAGGTCCTTCTAGATGGGAATGAAGAGCAGTGTGTCTGAGTGGCTGTTGCTAAATCCACGTTGACTTTAGAGGTCTTCTTAGATGTTTGATGTTTTTTCTCCTTTCCTGGTCTCCTTCTACCATTCTTTCTCTTCTTCCCTTCCCCTTTCCTTTCTCTCTCTCCATTTCTTCTCTCCTGTGATGGTTTGAATGAGAATGCCTCACCCTCATAGACTAATGTGTTTGGATGGTTGGTCCTTAGTTTGTGGGTCTGTTGGCAAGAATTGGGAGGTGTGTCTTAGCCAGGGTTTCTATTCCTGCACAAACATCATGACAAAGAAGCAAGTTGGGGAGGAAAGGGTTTATTTAGCTTACTTCCACATTGCTATTTATCACCAGAGGAAGTCAGGACTGGAACTCAAGCAGGTCAGGAAGCAGGAGCTGATGCAGAGGTCATGAAGTGACATTCCTTACTGACTTGCTTCCCCTGGCTTGCTCAGCCTGCTCTCTTATAGAACCCAAGACTTCCAGCTCAGGAATGGCACCACCCACAAGGGGCCCTACCCCCTTGATCACTAATTGAGAAAATGCCCCACAGCTGGATTTCATGGAGGCATTTTCCCAACTGAAACTCCCTTCTCTGTGATAACTCCAGCCTGTGTCAAGTTGACACACAAAACCAGCCAATACAAGGTGTTAGAGGGATGTGTCATGAGGCATGGTGGCAGGATAGGAAAGTTCTGTGACTTAAAATGCCTCTCATCACTCCCAGATCAAGATGTGACCTCTCAGTTGTTCCTACCACCATGTCTTTGTTATAAAATCATGGGTTCTAACCTTCTAAAACTGTAAGCCAAATTAAACACCCTTTTTTGGTATTTGTTGCTTTGATCATGGTCTTTTGTCACAGCAACAGAAATGCAATTTAAGACATTACCCTCCTTCCTCCTCTTCCTTCTCCTCTTCCATCTCTACCTCTTTCTCTTTCATTTTCCTTCTCCTCCTCTTTTTCTTCTTCTTTTTTTTCTTATTTTTCTGTTTCCAATCTGTGATACTCTTTAGAATATAATAATTTATATATTAATCTGATTCATTTGTACACAGTCCTTTTATGTTTTCCTTCTTTAGTAGTCACAGTGTCTTCCCTTCTCACAAGCACTTGTAAACATTTAAATGTATTTCTTACATGCCATTTTGTTTGTGTATGTTTAAAAATGAGTACACATATTTTAATTACAGGAGTGTTCTTATAAATGAATTAATTTTATGATTAGTTTAGTTTCTTACCCCTTTAGCACTATAAAATTGTGCCTAAATATCACTTACCATGTAATTTGGTCGTATTTTAAAGCAGTCATATAAAATTAATCATGCTGCTATAGCATAATTTTTTTGAAGAAGAGCATATGGGAATTATAATGAGCCTCAAATATTGCAAGAAAGAACAGGAGAAGAAGGAGGGACAAGGTATGCTCAGATTTTGTACACCTATCCTCCTTAACTACTGTCATCTATGAACTCTGGTACTATGATGTATCTCTCTAAGTTTCATCCATCCTTACTATTGTGACCTCTTTGCTTTCTGACCTAATCATTCAAGGGTGTTGTTGGAATAACAGTGAATGTTTTCCATTACAGTCTATCTCTATTGATACAGTCAACACTCAAAGTATTCAGAAACAGATTGGTCACACATAAGCCAAGTGTTTGCTGATAGCTCATTAGTCCCAGATGCTCAAACTGTTAGGCATCTTTTTTGACACCATCTCCCACAGATCTGTATTAAGGCACATTTGTGTAAACATATAACAGCATAGAAGAGATTAGGTAGAGACATGACAAACATTGGTGTGTTGGATATTTTAATAAAATCATGGTATTGATGGTTCAGCCTTGAGGTAAGTTTTGTCACAAATTATCAGTCATTGAGTACCATCTATGACCTATCACTTGTAAATGGAATGGTGAGTTCAGATTGGAAGCTATGGGTTTAACTGTCTCTATCTTGCTTCAGGGAGTGGATTGTAAAAAGTGATGAATACCAAAGTCTGAGTTCCTTTTCAGTTGCAATGCTCTTTTACTGTCTTTTACTTCCTTTCAAGTTCAAACTCATACATTTTGACTCTTTGGTTCTCCCTTCATTAGTGAGCACAGAGTACTTGTATTAGGTGGCTTTCTAGAGGCACAAAACCAATAGAATGTATTGATGTCATAAAAGATGGCTTCTTTGGTTGGCTCACAGGATAGGGACTAGGAACTCCAGAAAGGGCTGGCTATATGCTTGGTTGGAGATTGAGAGCGAAATTGTTCCTCACTCCATTAACTTGGTTCCTTAAAAGTCTCATTCGGAAGGCATGGACCTCCCTATAGAGTTGGAAATATTAAATTTACATTGGAGTTCTAAAGAGTCTACTTTCAGTGGGCAATCACAGTGGCAGGAGCAGACACTGTCACTAAGAAAGAAGAAAAGATCAACAGACCATACTGCTTTCTCTTTAGACCCATCTGCCTTTGTTGTTTGCTACTGAGTACACCAGGATGGCTGGCCTAAGCTTTTGACTTCCATTTTGTATAGGACCACTGAGATCATAAATGTATGCTACCACAACCAGCTTAAGGTGATTCTGAGGATTCAAACTTAGGCCCTCACTCTCATGCAGTAAGCCCCTGTCTAGTTACTTTTCTATTGGGATGAAACTCCATGGGTAAAAGCAACTCAAGGAAGTTTGGGCTTATTGTTCCAGAGTCATTTGTGGTGGGGAGGCATGACAGCAAACAGAAGGCATGGCAGCAAGAGCAGGAAGCTGAGAGACCACATCTCAGTCACAAGCATAAAGCAGAGAGCATTAACAGGAAGCGGGGAAAGGCTAGAAAATCTCAAATAGTATGCTCCTATAATGTCCTTCTTACAACAAAGACATCTTCCAAACAGCTCTACTAACTGGGGTCCAAATGTTGGAGCCTAAAGGGGACATTCCCATTCAAAACACTATCCACTGAGCCATCCCCTCAATCCTATGTTAATGTCATTTTTACTTTTACCTTTTTTTTTTTCATATTACT
>NW_022196912.1:42528624-42543368 GCF_008632895.1 Mastomys coucha
GATTTATTTTATTTTTTGTTATATGTAAGTACACTATAGCTGTCTTCAGACACACCAGAAGAGGGTATCAGATCTCATTATAGGTGGTTATGAGCCACCATGTGGTTGCTGGGGTTTGAACTCAGGACCTTTGGAAGAGCAGTCAGTGCTCTTAAGTGCTGAGCCATCTCACCAGCCCTACTTATTGTCTATTTGACTTCTTACATCTTTTATTTTAGTTTTTAACTTCATGTGGATAAGCATTTTATTGTCTTAAGTTACAAGACTATATATTCTCTCCATTTACTTGGTGGAAACATTTCCATACTGCTCTGTTTATGGTTCATTCTGGTTTCATTTTGGCATTTTCCTTTTGGTGGAAAAGGTATTATAAAGGTCTTCTTGAATTAGTGTTTGTTTGTGAACAGATTTAGTTCTTCCCAGGAGAACTTGTCAGAGAAAGTGGGCAAGTAGGTGAACAGCTAGACCTGACCTTAGATGGGAACAAACATACATATGGGAACCTTGGGAGCCCCCAGTAGTAGCAGGTCTATAGTATTGTTGGTGTGACCAAACACTATGACTGAGAATAGTGTAAATGAGGAAGAGTTTATCACGTTTACAATCCCAGTTTTTAGAGGATTTTCATTGAGAGGAAATCAAGTCAGAAACTCAATAAGCTACTTACCTTATATTCATAGTCAAAAACAGAAAAATGAATGCAGCCACTGGGCCTGCTAGCTTACTTCCATTTAGCTCTCTCCTGACTTAGGGAGCTCAGCCCCACTCTGCCCTGCCCAAATAGGAATGGTGCCAGCCACTGTGGGCTGGGTCTTCTTACATAAATTAAAATCAGTACAATCTCTCATGACAAGCTCTCAGGCCAGACTGATGTAAGCTATTTCTCAAAAGATGATCTCAACTGAATCTAGGTTCTAGCAAGTTGACATTTAAAACTAACAAATGAGAACACTAACTCCGACTCCCAGCAAGAAGAGTTTCCCTCTAATGGATACACACCTAGTATTGATGGGACTTCAGAGAGAAGAAACAGATGAGCTAATTGTGGAGTCTTTTACCACTATTATAAATACTCATTATTTATAGAACTATAGACACTCAATTAGAAGATATTAGAATACCTGTTTCTGTAAGAATTGTGCACAAGGCTAGTGTTGGTAAGCCCCATTAGCTCAAAGTAGATCTTACTGTACTATTAAAAGGGGAATCAAACCCTATGGTAAGGACATGTTTGACTGGCTACCATGAGAGGAAAGCTCAAATAAGTTTTTTTTAGCATGGACTCATACACCTTAATCTTAAGAAAGATATGGTAAAGTCTAATTCATTTCCCTTAAAGCTACATAAAAATTATAGCTTCCCAGTAGATATCAAGTAAACACTTCCCTCTGAAGGAAGAAGTGGGCTTCAAGTGGGAATGATGGGGCTGTTGTCATGACAACAATGAAGTGCTTGTTATTATGTGGCTAAGCAGAATGCTATCCAGAGATCATGGGACCTGTGGTCTTGTCTGAAATTCTGAGGAGGTTTTTCTAATCCAGTCTTATATCTTTAAAATTATACAAAATGTGGCTACTGAGACCTGTAAGTGGTGACCAGACAATATACTCTTTCATCTGTATCCAGGCATGTGATTCTCAACAGAGAATACCAATATGCATATAGCGATCTCTAGAATATCACTAACCAGAGATATCCAAGTTATTTGAGTCTCTTGTCTCATGTGTCTTAATTCTGTAGGCTTGATTCTGAGAAGCCTGTGGAAAGCAAAAGACCTCACCCCTCAGGAGCCCATAGAGAGTGAAGAAAGGCTTCATCCCTCAAACTTCGATGAGGAAAAAGAGAAAGATACTGCTCTGTATATGGAAAAGAGGATGAAAATCTAAGATTTGGGCTCCAAATGCTTCTCATTGATAGTTCAGCCTGAGTTCGAAGTCAGTCAAATTGAAGAGTTTAGGTTTACTTAATTCAAAGGCTCTCCTCCAATATTTGGGGCAATCCTACTTTCTCTAAGATTTATTATGATTTTTAATCATTACTTAGATTAATATTAAATTTAAAATAAAATATTAAGTTAATATGGTATAAAGTATAAAATTAAAGTAATCCAATTCTTTTATTTTGAGGTTATAATAAAATAAATAAATAATATAATAAGTTTATAATATAATAAACAAATATTATAAATAAATTTATATTATTCTCCTATTCTTTTTGCCCCCTCCAAACCCTCTCACATACCCCTCCTTGCTGTCTTTCAAATTCATGGCCTCTTTATTTCATTAATTGTTACATACATATATGAAGGAAAAAAAACTAATTCTTCTACTCTGATCTCTAAACAATCGACTTGTTTTAAAGCTTTAGATCATCTAAAGTTTTAAAGGTGGATATCCACAAAGACTCTGCATAAGGATAAAGGAAACACTGGGTAATTTGTACTTTTTGGTTTTACTCTGAATGATTACTTGCCGGGATGTAGTGTTTTCCAAAGGGTGATCCAGGAATCTACTTGCCACGAATCTCTCTGGCACTGGAATTATCAAGATGTGCCATTGCACCTGGCCTTCTGTGATCCCTATGGATTTGAACTCAGGCCCTCATGTTTGTGCAGCTAACACACTATTAATCTATCTCAGCCCAGTACATTTTAAACTAAAACGCTGTATGGTGTTCAGAGGAAACACATTTAATTATGATAATAATCTGCTTTCCACAAGTGTTGACTGCTTCTCTCATGTAACATGCTGATAGACAGTAGCCCGGGAACTCGCTACTTATAAATCATGAGGCTATGTTCCTGCCTCTAACGGTTGGATCCAGACATCGTAGTGAAAACAGTTGTGTCATATTTTCAGAGAAAAACATAATTTCAGCTTGAGCTCTGTGCTAGCTTAAACTATATTCCCAACAAATCCATGTACTGAAGCCCTAACACCCACAACCAAAGAGCTTCTGAGTGTATCCTGACACAGGGCCCCTAAGCAGACATTATGCTGAGTCTTAATCCAGTGAAGTTGTTGTCCCTATCAAAGGGAAAAACTTGAACACTGTCTTAGTCATGGTTTCTATTCCTGCACAAAACATCATGACCAAGAAGCAAGTTGGAGAGTAAAGGGTTTATTCAGCTTACACTTCTACACTGATGTTTATCACCAAAGGAAGTCAGAACTGGAACTCAAGCAGGTCAGAAAGTAGGAGCTGATGCAGAGGTCATGGAGGGATTTTTCTTACTGGCTTGCTTCCCCTGGCTTGCTCAGCTTGCATTCTTTTAGAACCTAAGACTACCAGCCCAGAGATGGTACCACCCACAAGGGGTCCTCCCCCCTTGATCACTAATTGAGAAAATGCATTACAGCTGGATCACATGGAGGCATTTCCTCATCCGAAGCTCCTTTCTCTGTGATAACTCCAGCTTGTGTCAAGTTGACAACAAAACCAACCAATACAAACACACAGAGAGGGATACCAGGAACGCTTATACACAGAATTTGGGCCATTGGAAAATATGGAGAGAAGGTGACCTGCTTCTTCTGATACCTTGTCCCTGGGCCTCTAGTCCCCAGAGAAATGAGAAAATTGATGTCATTGTTTAAACTTCTCCAGGCTATGGTGTTTTGTTGCAATGACCAATTAGACAGGTGCAGACTTTTTCTGATAGTATACTCTTAAATTCCCACTCTGCCAGTTTTCACCTCATCAGTCTATGGATAATATGCCATCGTGAAAGCAGCTGAGGCATGTGAAGAAGTTTACAGATGACATGACAGGCATTTGGTATGTCTGACACAATGTTTGTTCCAAGATAGAACCTGTCATCACTGTTAGTGTATTGCTGTTCTCATGAAGAGTGTTGGATCCACTTCTCACTGCCGACAAGCCATGCCGTACCAATCTCCCTCTTTTCTCTCCACCCCCACATGACTTTTATAATCTATCACTTTGTAACTACACTTGGCAGTTGTCCCCACCCATCACAGGTAGTTTCTGTAGCTAAAGGATGATGTTATAACCGTTTAACACTTGAGCACTTACAACTTCAAAGCAGAAATCAGAGTTAGTTTTTCCACTCCTTTTGGCCCCTTAAGAACTCAGATGCTTCGGTTTCAACCAATGGAGATTGTTCCCCAAATCTATAAATAGGTGCTAGTGTGTGAAGTGGAAATTTATGGTTTCTTTGGAGATTCAGTTGTGTCCTGTGATGTTTTTCTGGAAAACTATCATTTGAGAGGATGATTTGCTGGAGCAGACACATGAGAGGACGTTGCTCTCTCATGGTGTTTTTCTGGAAGCTGCCTGGAAAAGGGGCATGTGGTGTTTTGCTGGAGCAGAAGCTTGAGAGGACACATGATGTTTAGAAAGGATATAAATATAACTCAACGGACAGTGGAAATGTTAATGCCAATGACACTACATGGCATTGGTTTGCCTTGCCACTCTTTGCTGGTCTTCATTGGTCTTTGCTATCTCTAGTCTTTCCTGATAATGCCATGGTATTGATTGGGCTTACCTTCTTCACTAATCATTGTTTGTTGTGACTTTATAGAGTGAAAAACACCAAAAAACTTCTTGAGATATTCTGGCAGCTTCTTGCCATTTTTGTAGACTCGGGCTGATTGGCTGAACCTCACAGTTTCTTCAGGATCGAACTACTATTGCTGATTTGTGTGAACTGAACTGCTGATATCCTGACAACAGAGATTGGAATTGCCCATAAGAACTATTTCTAAACAGGTCCACAGCTCGCTTTTGCCTATTAACATTTCCTATTCCCACTACTTCTGGTGAAGGGTGAACTAGAAGAAAGGTTACAGTGTGGAAAACACTTCCAGAGTTAACTTTGGCTGATGTCATGCTTGTGATGAATCATGAATGAGTCTGCCGACATTGGTCTCTGTTTTTAATTAAGATGTGCATTGTACCCTGCAAAGTTCCTCTGCTTACACATATGTCCTTGAGAGACTCCTAGCCTGAAGGAAATGGCCTTAGTCAACTATAGGTACCGTGTACCATAAACTACCCTATAAGCATTTGTGGTCATTGTTTAACTTCCTGGAATTAGTCATCCTTTGTGTTACTTCCCTTTAAAGGGCACTGAGAAAACACACTTGCTAGCTATCATGGTATTGACCAGCAGTCCTCCCATATTCTGTCTCTTGCATATTCTTTCTGCCTTTCCTATAATCATCCTTACTCCTCTAGTCATGGTTCCTGAATTGATTGTAATGGCTGAATCAGATATTACAGCATTTAAGAATCCTTCTTAAAGTAGGTTTTGAAAAAAACTATGGCTCATAGCCATCTGTACAGCTACAGTGTACTCATACACATAAAATAAACAAATAAAAAATAAAATAAAATAAAAATAGGAAAAAAATCTAGGCCTATTAGTGAGTGTTTCAAAATGACCATGATCTGCCTCACTCTTGTGCATATGTATGTGCCTGTATACATTCACAGTTAACATTGCTTGAAATCATTGATGTATAAAAGTGAATAGGATAGGAAGATGGGAGAAGGATAGGTTGGGGTGATTTAAAAAGAGTGAGAAGGACAAGTTGTAGATGAATATGATCAAGATACATTCTATATGAGATTGTCAAAGAATAAAATAAATTACCTTTAAAAATGATTCCAATCCATGCTTGGAGAACATTTCCTGTTATTTTTTTTTTAGGCTTGGGCTAAGGGCATTTGTTTCTGTATGTACAGGCTGAAAGGTGGTCACATTTCTTTGCCCACAAGCATTTTTTTTAAAAAATGAAAAAAATTTAAATTAACCTGTCATTTTTTTTTGTTCCAGTTCACATCTTAGTCAACTCTTCTTGACTAAGTCAAAATGCTGGAGACAATTAACATTTAGAGAGAAATGATTTGTTTTGGATTCATTGCATTGGACTACTGGTGCTGCTTGGCAGTGGTAGAGAGTGTGTATAGCACTCATTAGACATCCATCTGTGACTCAGAGTTGTCACAGTTTGAGTGATATTATCCTATGAGCAAGCTCTCTACCCTCCATGACCTCAGGTTGTTGCATATTTCTCCTTGGTAATGCACTGGTTAAATTTGTTGTCAACTTAAATGGGATTATAATCAACTAAGAGGCAAACTGCTGTCCATGCCTGTGGTTAAGTTGTTTGAAGAGTAAAGACCCGCCTGAAATGTGAGTGGTACCTGCCAGACATCTTGTAGTATCCTCCCAGCTGAAAGGAGGGCTGGGGAATAGAAGTTTTGCTTTTTGCCACATCACATTGTCATCTTGCTGGCAGTTTCCTCTGTTCCTTTGTTGCCATTGATGCTGCTCCAATTCTTTGCTATTATCAGAACCCATCTTCTTAGTCCTTCCAGGGCAGTATGAAGACCAGTGGATCTCTAGGAATTCTCAAACTCATTAGCACCAGGTTGGCACTGATGAGCCCCCTTAGTCTCATAGTGAGAAACGTTAGCAGGTTTTTACTCTTTTCAGTATGAGACAGTTATTGTTGGACTACCAAACCATATTGTATGAGCCAGTCCAATAATTTTCTTTTAACTATATATACATACTCTTAGTTATGTTCCTCCAGAGAACCCTGACTAACACAGCTTGCATATATGAATACGACCAACATGCTATGCCAGATTTTATCTTTCACATGCCAGTGACACAAAGGAAACGTGCAGACTGAAGACAGCAGGGGAAAATTCAGCTTGTCACTTTGGTCATCAGTTTCAGTCCTTTGCATGTCCTAAGCTTTCTTTGGCCATTTCCTATTTGATCACTAAGCTGAATGAGCACTAATTATCTTCAAGTCCTGAGAACTGGAATTATGCTTTGTTGTGGATTTCAAATTCTCATTGACATGATAGTTATTGTGGAAAATAAGCATCACATGCTTTACTTTGAAGCCCTCCTACTGCCAAAATCAGAACCTCTCAGTGTTTATAAAAATCATGTTTGTGAATTAACATAAAGTATCATTATATTCATGTTCTTATCTTAATGAAAGTTATTATGCTTTGATAAATATATGAATTAAGGGACTAGAGAAAACCTGGTGGGAGGCTGCTTGTCTATCATGCACAGAGGCCTTTGATTCAATCACTAACATTGCAAATTAAGTATGGATGCCTGAAAACTTTCAGGGTGACTGACAAGTTCAGGGCTAAAGTCAGGGATGGCTAAGCATACAGCCAGGAAGATTTAGATGCAGCCAAAAGAGAGGAATGATAGTCTGTGTCACATTTATAATTTCAATCTGGGTAGGCGGTGTTGAGATGGTATTTCTGTATTGATGTATCTGGTTTGTATTGGGTTGGGTGTTTGGCCTCAGATTTTCATTTAACCTCCTGCCTTAGCCTCCTGAGTGCTGAGATTGTAGATGCATACCACAGCATGAGCACACTAAGAATCTGTCTGGGGCATCACAGAGAGATAGTAAGTAGGTCAGCCCCTCATCATTGAAACAAATGAAAAGGGTATTGAGTGCAGATGCAATAGGAGGAAAAGCCAAACAGTATATGAGTTTAGCACACAATCACAAAGCTTAGGGGTATATAGATACAGGCCCACAATAAACTGATTTTAAAGGCAGTGCCCATTTGGGCTCCTGGGTACGAAGTGGCCAGGTGCATTGTACTGGAGAATGGCCTGATAGCGATGATTTTTGTCTTGAGATCTGAGGAGACTGCCAGTGCATGTCTTTGGTATCACGAAGGCATCCCTTTCTCACACAATGCTTGTGGATTTCTACAGATAGATTCTCCATTCACTGTAGCCAACCTCTCATTTTACCATCACATGTTCCCGTTCTTCACTTTGAAGCCCTCCCACTGTCAAAATCAGAACATCTCAGTGTTTACAATAATGTATTGAGTTTTATTCATCTCTAGGTAATATAGCCCGGGAGGGAATCTTTGTGTCACTTAAGTGTTATCTGGCTATCCCAGGAAAAGAAAGGATGCATAGAGGCTTGTTGTCTGGAAAGCCTGAAAGTGATCCCGTAGCTTTGACGTGGAAGGCAGCTGTTTGCAGGATAGCGTTCACAGGAAGATCTTTAACCATTTGTAAAGGACACATAGATCCATTTGGCGGGACACCATGCTATGTACCAGTGAAAGACACAATGCACCACTGTCAGAGTCCATGCTGTAAAGGCACGCGCAAGAGAAGGACAATTGGGGAAGTGACTATAATGGTCCTGGGAAAAGTGCAGCTGTGTCCTTACGTGCAGTTGTAAAAATGAGTTGAAAAACTAAGAAACAAATTCACTTTCCAAATGCATTTGTGTGTTTTGTGGAATGTCACGCCATCTGGAAAACATGAGTGGGTCTTCAGTTTTAAATAACTTAGTGTTTGAGTTGCGAACTCATCAGAGACAGTATCTGAAGCCAACCAGGATGCTGCAGACACTGTAGTGCTTCTTGCCTGTCATGGAACTCATACCTGGTGATTTCACAGATATTTGATAAGGCTCCCCCACAATACAACACCAGTGAGGTCCCAAGTTTAAAGGATTAAAAGCAACATTCATTACAATCCTATCTAAAAGAGGCAAAGACTCCTCAAATCTTGAATGTTTAGGCAAACTCAATTTCTAGATAAAATAAACATCTATTTGTTCTTCTCACTTTATGATAGAATGTTTTGTTTGTTTTTATTTATTTTCAGTATGCATTGTTGACACTTCCTTTCTTCTTTGTACAATACTTAAGAAGATTTTATTACGTTTACTTATGTGTTGTGTGTCTCTCTCTGTGTGTGTGTGTGTGTGTGTGTGTAAGGTGGCATGCATATGTCATGGTATGCCTGTGGAGATCATAGACCAAGACTTGGCCTTTATGAACAGAAAACCAGAGCACACTTACTGTTTAAGAAAAGAAAGAAATGGAGGAGAAGGTGACTTGTCTCCGGGTGGGAAGTACTCCCTGGCCTGGTAAGCCATTTCACATTAAGACACAAGCATAGTGGTACTGGAAGAGTGGAGACATGTCATTATACATGTTACTCTGTTGAGGATGCTAGTGAAGTGGTTCTGGAGCCAGAGTTGTAGGTAGCTGTGAGCTGCCTAAATGGGTTCTCGGAACAGAACTGGAGAGCAACAAGTGCTAACTGCTGAGCTATCTCTCTAGTCACCTAGTCAGTTTTCAATGTTGTCCATTAAAGAGTAAGCATTCCTGATTTTTATAAGAATTTATGTAATTTTTAAATTAGAGGACTATGTGTGGGTGCACATGTTTGCACATATATATGCAGGTGCCTACCCATTGTATCCAGAAGGAGTCAAGGAATTACTGGTGATTGTGAGCTGTCTGACCCAAGAGCTGGGTACAGAACTTCACTCGTCTGGCAAAGCAACCAGTGCCCTTAAGCATCTATCTATCTATCCATTTCTCTGTCTATCTATCTATCTATCTGTCTATTTTCTGTTGATTTATCACCTAGATATCTCTGTATCTATCACCCATCATCTATGTATGTATGTATACATGTGCATATGTATATTTGCTTATATGCATATATGTATGCATTCATGCATCTATTTATCATCTATCTACCTATCATCTATCTAGATACCATCTATCATCATCTACCTATCTATTCTAGTCTATTTTTTGTTCTTCTACTTAGGAAGACATATAATGATACAAACAATGCATCATACTTTATTAACACATGTAAATATGTTCTAGTGTATTTTTAATCATTGATGAATTGTTTTATAAAAACACTTTGGATCTGTTCAGAAATGATTACAAGACAAGATGAATGCTGTTCCAAATAACACGCTAATTCCATTAAGTTTTACTAGGTAGGAAACATGGGCAGGGATTTAGAACTGCAGTGTGCAGTCTCAGGAAGGCAGGAGCTTTCAGCTAAGTGGATGAATTGCAGGCAAGCCTCTGCCACTTCTCGTCAGAGATTGGTGACTCAGTGTCAGGGGGCACGGGTTTCTATGATCTGACCGCAGGATGACCCCTTTTTATGGAGGACAAGGTATTAAGCAAGGTCGTTCTCTCTGGAACCATAAAGGAATGGGTAGGGAAGATTGAGTTTTGCTTTGTTCGAGGAGAGCCCCAGTGCTTTTGCTAGCTATCCCTGTGCTTGTGACCAGGCAGCAGTTGTTCTGTGCCCAGTGCTGGTGTTCATTGCAGCTTCTATTGTGCTTAGTCTCAAGAGCTTGTCCTGTGATAGTATAAATGTGTTTAGTATCTCGTTGCCTCCGTTTACATTCAGGCAGATAAACACGAGTTTGTCAGCCCAGGGATTCTCGGTGAACCTTGCTCCAGTCTCAGTGTTTCCTTGCCTCCTGTAATAAACACTCCCATTAGAATGTTTTATCTCTTCTTGCATTTATTACCTGATGGCTGTCATGAAGCCTACTTTCTAGAAGGTATATATTCAGTCATAGCAAGATTGCATTTCAGATGCAGGTCCACACAGTCTTTAGATGAAGGTTTAGATTTTTCTATTTCTTCTTAGCTTCAGACTCAGGAGTTAAAGATATTTACACATGTCTATAAAGAGGTTATGAAGTTGTCACAAGTGTGTGCCATTTTCTTTATTTACAGCATCCAATTAGGCAAGTAATAAAATCCCCCATTTTTTTTCGAACGAGGAAGCCAGGCTTATTGAGGAAAATAACTTGTCCAATGTCATTCAACTAGTAAGTAACAAAAATCGTATTTAGAGGTAAGTACGTCGTATTCTAAAATTTATGCTTGTTTTCTAAAGGTCCTTCTAAGGGTATGGAATAGAATGTTCTTCCAAATTTTACCTTTTTTTTTCATGACTACCAAGATCGATAGTTGTCACATAATTTCTTTTTATTTTATTTTATTGTAAATATCTTGCTGTTTACTCTGACTCCATGTGACTCTGAGAAAAAAATGAAACAGGAGGAAAGAGACATTGAAGAAGCATAGTGAGTCTCTGATATCCTCCCTCAGTACTGTCAGCATTTGCCTTACCATGCTTTTCTGACACTCTCTAATGCCCTTGGTGGCCCTAGGATATGAGGTTCTGAGTTACAGAGTCTCTGTCCCCCCCTCACAACCCACAGTCAGGTACAGAATTCTCCATGCTTATCTTCAGAAGAGGTCTGTCTCCGAAAGGTGAGACCTGGGATCTCCTGTGTCCCTTTAACCAGGGTGTCATTAGTGTAAGTCCTGTTAGTAAGCTTAAAGGATTAATATGAGAGCTTCATAGTAATG
The DNA here is from genome assembly GCF_008632895.1 of Mastomys coucha. NCBI lineage: Eukaryota > Metazoa > Chordata > Mammalia > Rodentia > Muridae > Mastomys > Mastomys coucha. The sequence continues at coordinate 42,539,818 of NW_022196912.1, forward strand.
AGCCCACTGCTAAAGCCAATGCTGAGAAATCTGAAAAGCACTGGTATTCACAGGGTGTCCATTGTTCCTCCTTCAGTAGTGAAGCTAGTTAGTTTTAGACCAGCTTGTAGTTCGAGTCATGGTAATGATGACATGGAGAAACGGTCCTACCAACACCTGGTACTCAGCCTTCACCAGGCTAAATAGCTCAGTTAATTACCAGATCAAAAAGGGCTAGATTGCTTTGTACGCAGCTCAGCAGTTTAACTGGGTTGTGGAAAAGGACTCTATATGACATTAAATGACTTTCCTAAAAGCCAATTTCTCCCCCAACAGCTCGTATTAGAATCAATTTCAAGAGTCGTTCACAATGAGTGGTTTATTAGCTTCCCAAATGCGTTTACTACATGCCAGATGTCCACTCATGCACACCAGTCTGCTGTTGTCTCTCACTGACCCGTTCGTGGATGCTACGGCCCTGGATCTATCACCGAGGAAACACGTCGCAGCAGAACAGACTGTAGCTGACTTGCTGGATCCCAAGGAGAGAGGAGTCATCCACCAGGTGTGGGCAAAGGCGTGAGCTCGAGGGTAAGGTCACCATAAGGACAGTCGAGGGTAAGGTCACCCTGAGGACAGACATAAATCATTCTGAGATGAATTCGGGAATATATTATTTCCTTAGACTGCCCAGCACTGCTCAAACATTTAAACCTTCTTTGATTTGATGAGAAATGATTAGAAATGAATAGAAAAAAGGGTCCATACCCTTGACAGAGTCATGGAGCCCTTCTATGGCTTTCTTGAACTCAATTTTTGTGAGTAGATCCTATTAATTCATGGTATTCTACAGAAAAGATCTGTAAGTCTTTGTGTTTTCACTTACAGGGTGAAGTACCAACTCACCTTGTCAGCAAGTCAGTCTGAACCAAATGTGAGTTCATTATAAGGTGATTTTAACTTCACATATGGCAGACTTGGGAAAAAAAACCCATAGCAACCAAATACTTAAAAAAAAAAATCTATGTCTGTAATCAGTAGAGTCAGCAATATATTCCACACATTTTTATTAAAAAATGTAAGAAATTTCTAGTTCTCTCCTTCATATTGGTATAAGCAAATGAGAATGTGTTTTGTTTTTAAGCAGGTTCTTTCAAATATTTGGATTGATGGTGTAAAATCCTCTATATAACTTCTAAGTAACACGCAGTAGCATGAACGGTACTGGAGCAGGTCAAAATAATTATGGTTGTCAATTACTTACTATAAAACATTGGAATATATGGAAAATACAATGAAAACAATATTGGTCCGATGTTATTTGTTGGTGAAATGACTAAATCTTTTATCTGTGCACTCCTAATGTTTTGTGTCTATGATCAAAGCTATGAATATTGTGAATTCATTCATTTTATGGAAATGGATAATAAAAGTGCAAGCTAGAGATCAACAAATAAGCATCACACGCTGCTGAGTGTGACCCAGAAATTCATGTCAGATAACTAGTCCCAGTGCTTACCCAGTGCCACAGAGAGACTTGTTTGGGATTTCTTAGGAACTGCTAAAAGGCAGTAGCTAAAGAATTTTCTGACATAGAATAAGACTGAGCTGCATTGTGAGTTACCAAGAACAAGAATCTCTAAGAAACCTCTTGATTACTTTTTATACACAAACGCATGTGAACACAGACCCTTTGCCAAAAGGGTTACTAGTGCTGAGGGACGGCTCAGAAAATGCTTCTCATTTGTATGTGCTGATGGAGTTGCAGGGTGTTTCCCCATTGGGTTCAGTAAGAAAATAGCCACTCCAGAGTATTAGATGAGTGTTCTCCAGCTAAGGTGACCTGTTTTCTGGCCATCTACCTGCTTACATGAAAAATCATTTCTCATTTGAGTTGGATCCTATACTTATGAAGGTCAAGAAGCCCCTTGCCCTGCTGTGTATAACCTGGAAACCATGACAACAGATAGTGTGATTCAGTTCATGTTTGAAGGCCTATATGCCAAAGGAAGACAGATGTCTGACTGAACAGAGAAAACAACTCCATCCTCTTCTCCTCTGGGGAGGTGCTCAGCATGCTACTAACTCTGAGGCGAATCTGATCCCCAAGTGTCTTCACCACCTATGTTGTTAGAAATGAAGTACTGCAGCTCTGAATTTTCTGTATAATGTTTATATCTAGGTCTCAGTAAAGCAGTGTATGTCTACATATTGTAAACCCTGCAGTTACAAGGACTACACAGGGAGTACCATCTCTGGGAATGCATAGATTTTGTAGCATCTGTGTTGATTTAATAAACAGTACATGAAATTACAAGATTTATCGTAAATACTTTTGTAGTAGTTACTCTCTATTGCTGAGATAAAGCATCATTTTCCAAGCCAATGGTCCCAAGAAAAATGCTGGGGTGGCTATTCTAATATCAAATAAAATCAACTTTTACTCTAAAGTGATCAAAAAAGATAAGAAGGGACACTTCATGCTCATCAAAAGTATGATCTACCAAGATGAACTCTCAATTCTGAACCTCTATGCTCCAAATGCAAAGGCATCTACATTCTTTACTAAAGCTCAAAGCACATATTGCACTACACACAATAATAGTGGGAGATTTCAACACCCTACTCTCTGCAATGGACAGATAGTGGAAACAGAAACTAAACAAAGACACAGTGAGACTAACAGAAGTTATGAAACAGATGGATTTAACAGATATCTATAGAACTTTTTAATCCTAAAACAAAGGATATACCTTCTTCTCAGCACCTCATGGTACCTTCTCCAAAACTGACCATATATTGGTCACAAATCAGGCCTCAGCAGATTCAAGATTGAAATAATTCCTTACATCCTATCAGATCACCATGGACTAAGGCTGCTCCTCAATAACAAAATAAACAATAAAATGTCCACATACAGGTAGAAGCTTAACAACTCTCTACTCAATGATAACTTGGTCAAGGGAGAAATAAAGAAATAAATTAAAGACATTTTAGAGTTTAATGAAAATGAAGCCACAATATACCCAAACTTATGGGACACAATGAAAGCAGTTCTAAGAGGAAAACTCATAGCTTTAAGTACCTCCAAAAAGAAACTGGAGAGAGCACGCACCAGCAATTTGATAGCACATCTGAAAGCTCTAGAACAAAAAGAAGGAAATTTGCCCAAGAGGAGTCCAAGGCAGGAAATAATCAAACTCAGGACTGAAATCAACCAAACAAAAACAAAAAGACCTATACGAAGAATCAAACAAACCAGGAGCTGGTTCTTTGAGAAAGTCCACAAAATAGATAAACCCTTAGCCAGACTAACTAGAAGGCACAGAGACAATATCCTAGTTAACAAGATCAGAAATGGAAAGTGACACAAGAAACACTGAGGAAATTCAAAAAATCATGATATCCTACTATAAAAAGCCTATACTCAACAAAACTGAAAAACCTTGATGAAATGGACAATTTTCTAGACAGATAGCAGGTACCAAAGTTAAATCAAAATCATATCAACAATCAGTCCCATATTGCTAATGAAATAGAAACAGTCATTAATAGTCTCCCAACCAAAAAAA
>NW_022196912.1:42544146-42589126 GCF_008632895.1 Mastomys coucha
GACAAGAACTTCAAGTCTCTTAAGAAGGAAATTGAAGAAGATCTCAGAAGATGGAAAGAACTCCCATGGTCATGGATTGGCAGAATTAATATAGTAAAAATGGTCATCTTACCAAAAGCAATCTACAGATTCAGTGCAATCCCCATCAAAATTCCAACTCAGTTCTTCACAGACTTAGAAAGAGCAACTTGCAAATTCATCTGGAATAACAAAAAAAAACCCAGGATACCCAAAGCTATTCTCAACAATAGATGAACCTCTGGTGAAATCACCATTCCAGACCTTAAGCTATACTACAAAGCAATTGTGATAAAAACTGCATGGTATTGGTACAGTGACAGGCGGGTAGATCAATGGAACAGAACTAAAGACCCAGAAATGAACCCACAAACGTATGGTCACTTGATCTTTGACAAAGGATCTAAAACCATCCAGTGGAAAAAGACACCATTTTCATGGTGCTGGCTCAACTGGCGGTTAGCATGTAGAAGAATGCAAATTGATCCATTCCTATCTCCTTGTACAAAGCTCAAGTCCATGTGGATCAAGGACCTCCACATAAAACCAGATACACTCAAACTAATAGAAAAGAAATTGAGGAAGAACCTTGAGCACATGGGTCCAGGGGATAATTTCCTGAACAGAACACTAATAGCTTATGCTTTAATATCAAGAATTGACAAATGGGACCTCATAAAATTGCAAAGCTTCTGTAAGGCAAAAGACACTGTCAATAAGACAAAATGGCAAGGAACAAATTGGGAAAAGATCTTTGCCAATCCTGTATCTGATAGAAAGCTAATATCTAATATATACAAAGAACTCAAGAATTTAGACTCCAGAGAACCAAATAACCCTATTAAAAAGCTAAGGGGGTTGCAGCCCCTTAGGACGAACAACAATATGAACTAACTAGTACCCTCAGAGCTCCCCGGGTCTCAATCACCAACCAAGGACTGCACATGGTGGGTCTGATTGTTCTGGCAGCACGTGTATAATACAGGATTGCAAATTCGATCATCAATAAGAGGAGAGGACCTTGGCCCTGTGAAGGTTCTGTGCCCCAGTGTAGGGGAATGCCAAGGCCAATAAGTGGGAGAGAGTGGGGTGGCAGGCATGGGGAGGAGGGATGCAACAGGGGTTTGTTCTTGTTGTTTTTGTTTGTTTTCTGGAGGGGAAACTGGGAAAGGAGAAATTTACATGTAAATAAAGAAAATATAAAAAAAATGAGGTACAGAGCTAAACAAAGAATTCTCAACTGAAGAATACTGAATGGCTGAGAAGCACCTAAAGAAATGTTCAACATCCTTAGTCATCAGGGAAATTCAAATCAAAACAACCCTGGGATTCCACCTAACACCAGTCAGAATGGCTAGGATAAAAAACTCAGGTGACAGCAGATGCTAGAGAGGTTGTGGAGAAAGAGGAGCACTCCTTCATTGCTGGTGGGATTGCAAGCTGGTACAACCACTCTGGAAATCAGTTTGGCGTTTCCTCAGGAAACTAGACATAGCACTACGAGAAGACCCAGCTATACCACTCCTGGGCATATATCCAGAAGATGCTCTAACATGTAATAAGGACACATGCTCCCCTATGTTCATAGCAGCCTTATTTATAATAGCCAGAAACTGGAAACAACCCAGATGTCCTACAACAGAGGAATGGATACAGAAAATGTGGTATATCTACACAATGGAGTACTACTCAGCTATTCAGCTATTAAAAACAATGAATTTATGAAATTCTTAGGGAAATGGATGGATCTGGAGAATATCATCCTGAGTGAGGCAACCCAATCACAAAAGAACACACATGGTATGCACTCTGTGATAAGTGGATATTAGCCCAGAAGATTGGAATACACAAAGTAAAATCCACAAACCACAAGAAACTCAAGAACGAAGACCAAAATGTGGACACTTTATTCCTACTTAAATGGTGGAAGAAAATACCCATGGAAGGAGTTGTAGAGACTAACTATGGAACAGTACTGAAAGAAGGATAACCCAGAGACTGCTCCACCTGGGAATCCTTCCTATATTCAATCATCGAATCCAGATACTATGCCAGCAAGTGCTGGCTGACAAGAGCCTGATATAGTTGTCTTCTGAGAGACTCTAACAGTACCCGACTAATACAGAAGTAGAGGCTCACAGCCATCCATTGGACTGAGTACAGGGTCCCCAATGAAGGAGCTAGAGAAAGGAACCAAGGAGCTGAAGGGTTTGCAGCCCCTTAGGAGGAACAACAATATGAACTAACCTCAGAGCTCCCAGGGACTAAACTACCAACCAAAGAGTACACATGGTGGGACTAATGGTTCCAGCAGCATATGTATAGCAGAGGATGGCTGAGTTTGTCATCAATGGGAGGAGGGGCCCTTGGCCCTGTGAAGGTTCTATGCCCCAGTGTAGGGGATTGCCAGGGCCAGTAAGCAGAAGAGGGTGGGGTGGTAAGCAGGGGGAGGGGGTAGGGAACAGGGGTTTGTTTTTGTTTTACTTTTTTTATTTTATTTTATATTTTTCAGAGAGAAAACTGGGAAAGAAGATGTCGTATGACATGTAGAGAAAATATCTAATAAAAAAATAAAAAAATATTAATTTGTCTAACACTTGTCTTACTTTCCCAATGCATTACATTTGATGAAAGAGAAATGGTGGCAAATAACCTATAACTTTTTTGTTGAGTAAATTTTAGTCTAGTCTGGCAAGAAATTCATTCCCTAAATGAATTTGTAGTATTTTTCAGTTCTGGCCACATATGACAGAGTCAAGTCAAGAGTTGTAAGGCATTCCAATATCTTGTCTTACTGTCAATATTTCACCTGAGATAGTCTGAGATGTGACTCTTGGAGACTAATGTGAAGATCTTTCTGGGATTCTGAAGTTCATCTATGCTGAGAGTGAATGGGTCCCCCCAAAATGAACTGGTGATGGCTTTGCCTGTTTTCACTATGCTCAGCATATAGCCTACTGTATACATCCTTGTCTTTGACAGGGGCCATGGAACTCCAAATTTATCTACCATTGGCATTAAACAATGTAGAGAGTAAAAGTTTCTGATTAAGATTTTGACATTGATAATAACTTGTGTACAGAATATTATATTTAACATCTGTACTTTTTCCTTTAATAAACAAAAATAACTATAATGTAATACTTTAAATTATAATACTTTATGCTTAGAAATATAATATGTTGCTTATATATTATATATAAATTAAAATTATATGAATATGTTATATATTATTAATGTAGTATACTTATATAATACATTATAAATTATAATACTTGATAACATAATTTGGTCTGTTTTAAGAAACAGAGATGTTTTCCTTATGGGGTCTCAAGGTCATTAGTTTACAAACAGCTGTATATTACACTGAGCACTTGTCAAAAGGAATTCAATTGGACTGAATTATTATAAACCTATGCCTGGACTCATGGGTGAATATGCATGCTTGTTTGCTTTCTTCATCTCTTGCTGGGAAGTGCCTCTGCTCTGTTGCTGGAATTTCTGATGCTACCACTGCCATTGCCACTGCTGCTGGTACTTCTTTCTTATTTTACCATCGTATAGGCAATATAAAGCATGAAGAACTTGTTAAGCCACACCTGGTGGTGTGATAAGTTAAACCCATCGAATGAAAAACAACTACATAAGACAAAACATGAGGGTACTAATTAGTTTGTACTAGTACCCTCAGAGCTTCCAGGGAGTAAACCACCAACCAAAGAGTATACATGGTGGGACTCATGGCTCCAGCTGCATATGTAGCAGAGGATGACCTAGTCTGTATCAATGGGAGGAGAGGCCCTTGGTCCTGTGAAGGTTCTATATCCCAGTGTAGGGGAATGTCAGGGTCAGGAAGCAGGAGACGGTGGGTTGGTGAGCAGGGGGAGAAGGGAGGGAACAGGTTTTTACAGGTTTTTTTTTTTTTTTGTGGAGGTGAAACTGGGAAAGGGGATAGCATTTGAAATGCAAATAAAGAAAATATCTAGTAAAAAATTATCACTTAAAAAAAAACCATGAATTTCTGTTTTCAACACTTGCCAAAGTAGCAGAGATATGATTGACAAGTCATAAATGCTCTGACAGACCGAAACTGATCACACCATGCAGACTTTAGTCAGATATCACTTTACAGAGAGAATGGAAACTATTTCATATTTACAGGGCTATGAGATTTTATTCAAGACTTATTTATGTTATGGATGAAAATTATTGTCTGTAGAGTAGCTAAAATGGGCTTGTTCTCCTTCATCAATGCTTTCCTGCAATACTATCAGAAGAAGGGCTGGAGAAATGCTCAATAGTTAAGAGCACTTGCTGATCTTGCAAAGGACCTGAGTTTGGTTCCCAACACCCATATGTGGCTCACAAACACCCTCATTTCCAGTTCCAGGGGATCCAACTCCTTCTGTGACCACTGTGAACATCATGTACTTGTGTAGTGCACAGTCACATATGAAAGGAATACACTGGTAGACACAAAATAAAAATAACCCTAAAAAGGGTATTTTAGAAATAGAACTTCCTTTAGAATCCAACATTCATTTGTCTCGTTAGTTTTATGTAGTAGACTTAACCATTTTTATCTTGATAAGAAACAGAGTTTGAATAACTTATCCATTTCTGTTTTTTAAAAAGGATATAGAAAAAACTTCAAATTGCTATGATTATTTTTAATGTCACAGTCTGTTTACCTATCTTCCTCACTAGGAAGTGATTTTTCAGGGAACTTTATGGTGAGTTGGACAACTTCTATAAGTGTGATCTGTAATCACGTATAAGATACTCCTCAGAGTGGTTCTTTTTGAAAAGATTAGTTGAGGTGGACAATCTAGAGTGGCAGCATATTCCAACAATGTTCTAGAAAGAAGGAGGTCCAATAGAAAAGTAGTTGCTTTTTGCTTGCTTTCTTCTTCTCTTGCTGGTAAATGCCTCTGCTCTGTTGCTGGCACAGCAGCCACGACTACTCCTGCTGAATTCCTTTGCAGACATCAACACCCACTTTCTTTGAGATTCAGCAAGGATTTGAAGACCAGTAACCCTCAAATACCTCAGTGCCAGATAGGGGTTGCTGAGGCATCCAGCTTTATGGACTGGACACTACTGGGTTCTTAACCTTTCCAGTGTGCAGACAGCCATAGCTGGACTACACAGATAGTATTATGTAAGCCACTGTAGTAAATCCCCTTTTGATATATATATATATACATATATATATATATATATATGTATATATATATATATATTCTGTTGGCAAAAACCCTCACAATTCCTAAAAATATTTTTTTTTTTTTTTTTGGTTTTTTTCGAGACAGAGTTTCTCTGTATAGCCCTGGCTGTCCTGGAACTCACTCTGGAGACCAGGCTGGCCTCGAACTCAGAAATCCGCCTGCCTCTGCCTCCCAAGTGCTGGGATTAAAGGCGTGTGCCACCACCGCCCGGCTTGCGCCACCACCGCCCGGCTCTAAAAATATTTTTAAACAATGTTTTATACATTATTCCATAGGGCTGTTCACAATCTTCTTGGGCTAATGTGTGGATTTCTCCGTATTGCCATTTTCTATTGGAATTAAGGATCTGTGAGAGAAGTACTTCTGATGCAGGAGGTCATGCTTTCAGTGTGGTACAGGGATGGAGTGACGGAGGGAGGGGGTGATGCAGACATGTGATGCAGGAACAGATAGAACTATTCTCATGGTCTAGGGACTTTGTTCTTGAAAGCAAATGGAGGCTGACCACCAATCTCTTGTCCTCCTGGGCATGCTCATTTGCGATTTGCTGATGATCAAATGAATAATAAATAACAACAAGTACTCCAAAAGTGGAGAGCTATTCCTAGGGCCTGGAAGAAATACAGGTTGGGAGCTGGTGTAGTCTGGGGCTTAACCAACTTAAATCTCCAACAGAAAACTGTAGAAGAAAAATGTTCTCTTAGTAATTGTGGCTGAGAATTGTCTGTCTCCTGGGAGAATTTGGTGACAGTGGCTCTGCTGAATTTCAAAGGTCATTACATCAATTACATTAAAAGAGCAAAGAAAACTGGTGATTGTCAGCGGCTGCATTCTGCATGTCAGAAAATGTGAGTGGTGTGAGAAGTGTCATTGGGTCACCAAGCAGAGCCAATCAAGGAGGATAATTAGTGAGACTCAGTGATACTGTATGGAACTTCTGGGGAAAACAACCCAATGGGAGGAATTTATTCTGGCTTCCTGGTTTGAGAGGTGTCCCTTTATCATGATGGTTGGGAGAATGTGGTGGAGCAGAGCAGTTCACATCATTGTATGAGAAAGGGACTAGTCCCCAGTGACCTCTTTCTATTGGCTATGCCCCACCTCCTAAAGCTTCCATCACTTTCAAAAGCAGGACCATTAACTGGGCTACAGCTTTAAGCAAATGACCCTGTTTGAGAGCCTGTGTATTGAAGCTATAACAGTGGTACTGGTTCACTTCTGTTCTGGTTTTCCTCAATCTTTCTCATTTCAGACACTGCAAGTGAGAAGATTAGAGGCAGTATTCCTTAGAGGACCTCTCTGGCCCCAGCTCGTTGCCTGTGCATTGTGCCAGAGGCACAATGCTTTGTAGAAGACTTGTTGGTCATAGTCTGATGGAACCTGTCTTTTATATGAAGATGAGAGAGGTAAAGCTTACTTTCTGTTGTATTTTCAGGGAATGAGGGATGTGAGCACCAATGTCAAGGTCAAAGAACAGTCAGCACTGTTGTGTGAGATCTCAAGAAGACATATTTACCTGGAAAGCCTGGCTTACGGAAACCTAGGAAAGGAGAGGAGTGTTTCCTCCTCACCTTGCTCATAGGCTTCCTTCATCATCTATGGGAAATGTAACATGGTGTTTCTGTGCCTCAGTTTCTTTATCTTCATTTTAAAAGCAGTATCACTTAATTTATGGAATAGTCCTGAAAATGAGACAGTCTTGGACACATGGGACCACAGAGTCCTTTTAAAACTATTTCTGTAATTGGCATGTATTCATCATTCACTGTTTGATAAAGTTGCTTTTACACAAATATTAGGTACTCTGAGTGTGCCCCCCATCCCTACCCTTTCTATTTTCACACTTCTCACTCCCATTAGTTCTCCCTTGTTACCCTATACGGCATCACCTCTACTTCTATATCAAATACTCACACACATGTTTTTGTGTGTGTTATTTGTAATACGGAGCAAGTGTTTGTCAGGAGGAATGGATGTGACACTGAGGTTGTCTACCGTATCCTACTCTTCAGAACTCTCCCCTTCAGAATAGTGCCCCTAAGATGTTTGAACTGTCTCCACTCCTCTGGCCCAGAGTCTCAGAGAACTTATGGGTGAGACCCTCTCTGATGGTTCTATAAACTTAGTGTACTCCCAGATGTGCTCACAAGTGCTACTTCTCATCTGATAGATGTTTGGGATCAAAGGGAAGATTACTCTGCTCAACTTTCAGTCTACACAGGTATGTGCTACCTTTTCTTGGTTTGGTCAGACTGTCTAACCCAAACAGGATGCATCTCCACTGACCCCTTGGCCAAAGGCTTCTGTTCATAGGGTACCACAACACATCGAAAATGGTCATTAGGACAAGAGAGAAATATAATTACTTGGGCATTTTCAAGCCTTACATAGATGAATGAGTAATAACTAATAATATAATTAAAGTGAAATATATTCACAGCTTGAGTGATTTGGTGAATGAAAGAAATTAATACATAGTGATAAGATTATTGATCATTTTTATTGTCTTTGTGATCCACTGTTATTTTCTAGTTCTAAAAGGTGACCTTGACAATCTGAGATTGAAAAGACAATAGAGCAGAGCATTGGGGAGAAATCAAAAGGAGGCCATCACCTTGGGTTCTTACCAAGCCTACCTTCTCCATTCATTAGAATGAAACTTCTAGCAGGGATGGCAGAGGTGTCTTTCAAAGAGCTTCTAGGAACTTTAGTATAATCTGGTGGGTGACTCACATTCTATATGGAAAATAGAAGGGATGTTTGGAATTCTAATTCTTAGCCCAGCTCCATGCTAGCACATCTTAAGAGAGAGGGTGTAGGAAGAATGTGTCAGCTGATTTGAAAGTTTTTCAATCCAATCTCTTCCTGATTCAAATCCTGTAGCAGTGTGTTTGTTCAGTGGTCACACAACAGCTCTGATCTTCAGTTATTCAAAGACTTACTCTAGTTCAAAAAAACCCAAAGCCTAGCTGTAAGTTCCCAGTAACAAAATGGGCATTGCCTATGAGGATAAGAAGCACAAGATGCACTCTTGCATGGGTGCTTAGAGAGATGGTGAGCTCAATTGAGCCATCTTTGAGTATCAAACCAGTTTGGATTTGTGTTTGGGAAAATTCTCAAAATCGAGTTCTAAGCATCACAGGTTGCACTTTGTCACCTGAAGTTCTCTGCATTGCAAGGGGTGGGAACCTCTGTCCTTCATCTTTCAGGTGTGCTCTTTAGCCCTGTCAATCACTTAAACTCTGACTTCTGTGCAGTTAGCTCTTGTGACAGATTGTCTTGGCATCTTTATCATAAAATGTATGACAGAAAACTTACTGCAGACAGACACTAAATGTAAAATGCTCATCAGAGCGCACTGGCAACCTGCTCGAGGGACGAGCTAGCTAGGAGGTGGGAGTTAAGGTGAGCTTCAGTTCATGTGCTTCTGAAATCCATGTTTGAATTTGAGTCCTTGGTCTTGGACACCTTCCTCTAGAAGACTCTCTAGGGTTAAGGTTTCTCCCAAAGGGGAGAGAACCAAGGCTTGCTGCCCTAGGATCATTTGGGTCTCATGTATATGTCAATTAGACAGTCCTGCCTCCTAGACACATCTGCCTCTGGCTTCCTGTTTCATGCTACTGAGCTACTGTAGCTACTAAGCTACAGACTTTACATGATTAATCTTCCTTCTTCTACCTCCAGAAAGATATGCTTGAGAATCCAGCCACACTATTCTAGTGTCTGGCAGCACCAAGCAGCCAACTTCCAACATCCTACATAGAGTACCCAACACTCAGTACCCAGCATCCAGTGCCCAACTTATACAGAGTTTTTTAGCCATTCATGCACTCTGTTTCTGAGCCTTGTCTTTCCATGTACTCTGTCTGCTGCTTACCCTCAAGTCTCTGCTTTATAAGATGTATCAGTCAAGCCATCAAAATAGGTACCCAAGGTTAAGACCAGACACCTGTACTTTTAGACTAAGAGTTCTGGGACCCTGAAACTCAGGCTGAGGGAGTCCAGACTAAGCACAGATTCTCTGCACACATTCTATCTGCTGCAATATACAAGTACAGTACTCAACAACATTTATTTACTTGCTTATATACTTAATCTACTGAACAAAGGGTCAAAAGCAGATCAAATTTGGAAACTGCAGAGGAGCAGAAAGAACAGGGCAGTGGCCCCTGGTCTCCAATAATACTCTTGTTTCACAAATCAATATCCTGAAATACACAGTACCTGGATCAGCTATTTTAACATTTTAAGTTCATTAACACCTGACTTTCACAAGTACATACCAATAATGCAATCCATTTGTCTGATTTACATTTTATGAACACCTGCTATGTGCTAGACATGATCTGGAACACTTTCATCTACACACAGACACACACACACACACACACACACACACACACACACACACACAATCTCACATGTGTACTGAGGAGGCCTGAGACAAGCTTCCACCTTTAGCAGTTTTGTCTTTTGTCTCTGTAGCACACCAGGGCCTCTGAGGCCACACCCTCCTTCTCTGTCCTTCACTCTCTGCTGTAGTTAATGTGACTAGCAGACATGCCCCCCCTTGCCTGGTCTATCTGACAGTAATCTTTGAGGAGGGAAATATTTTGAACTCACAAACCCAAAATCACAGCCATATCCCACTATCAGCTTGAGTGCCTGGGAACTGACCTTTTAATTATGTTGAGTTTAATTGATTCTAAAGTCACATGATCACCAAGGTCTCCCTTGTTGGACAGTGCAGCTGAACAACGTTCAGAGTGCCTTCTATCCAGTGTCTTTGTCCTCATACCTGGGTAGTTTCTAATTAGACATGTATTGTCAATGGGTCTGGAGTCTGAGACAACCAAGATCAATATCTGTGCTGTGGGGCTTTCTCTGCTTCATAGGTGAGTTCACCCTGCTATGTGTTCACATGGGAAGGGCACCTACCTTCCATCACTTATGAAGGCATTAGTTGATTTCACTGGTGGACAACTTCCTGTCCCAGAGTCCTCCCACAGTCTCCTAACCCCTAGTACTACTACAAGGGGTATAGGTTTCAGTATAAGCTTCCAAAGGACACTACCAGACCATAGTATCAGGTTTCTCAGCCTTCTGAGCTACCTCCACAACCATAACCTGCCCCCTTCAACCAGAGCCACTGCTTTAACTCGCTTGGTTTTTCTCACATTCCCAATATGCCATGGATTCATGGTAATCTGGAAATGCTCTGTCTAAGGATGAGGAAGGCAGACTCGGGTGAAACTCAACATGAGCTAAGAAAGACTAATAGAAAAGTGCAAGTCTTTTTATGAATGAATAAAGGAGCATGGGATTTAGAGTGACTGGAAAATGACAGTCTCCCCAGTGAGGTTTTTTTTCCGAGTAAATAACAAGGGGATGGCTGGACTCTGTAAAAACAGCAATATGAGTGAGGGTGTCAGTGACAGAGCCCCAAGGTGAGTGGAGCAGGTGAAGCATTGTGGGGAGGCTAGGGCATACATCCAAGATGACTTCTGGGATTCCTGTGAAATAGTTAAGTCTACAGACTCATCTTTTTCATGCTTCTGCTCTAAACCAGTCATGGTTAGATATAAGTTATCCTCACTTGCATGAAATGACAGGTGGAGTAAGTGCTGTAAGACCTGCACTTCCTGTCTGCTAGGGGTGTGTGCACACCTGGAGAGATGATACCAGAGCAAATAGCAGTGGATGCCCTGAGGGAAAGAAAGATAGATGTGGCTGAAATGGCCATAAGGCTTTAAGTTTGAATAGACTATATTCAGTGCTAGAGAAGTAGAGCAAAGATAACTTGAGGATCAAGGTATGTGCTCACAGTATCCCCAAACCCCAAGGACACTGTATCTCTGTGACCTAGTTAGGTCACAGCCCTCTGCCTGCCAACAGCTACTGAATAAGGGCTCTGGAATGCCATGGAGACTGGCTTCACAAAGAGAATCTTCTTCTCTCCTGAGCAAGGGATAAGTTGACAGCCCAAAAATGACACAAGCTTTGTTATAGAAGAGTGCTCGAAATTCTCAGAAGAGGGATTGGTGATACCAGATGTGGCCTCTAGGCAACACATCTTTCCACACCAAATCAAAAGGGAATGCAAAAAGACCAACTCTTTAACTTTTCAATTTCTCAGGCTTTGGATTTTTTTAGGGTGTAGGGTGGGTCCTCCAGCTCTTGGGTGTTTGAATGGCTGCCAAGGAAGTCACCCAAACTGTTCTTTCCTGGGCCAGAGGAAACACCTGATTGCCAGGGTTAATGATGTTCACCTGATGGGTCTCAGCTGACTGGGGAGTGCCAGGAAGGAGGGAGGGAGAAGCAGACTTCAGTCCAGGGTGGGGCTGGAGGAGGGTGTCCTTCCTTTCTTCAGCAGGATCTGGGTAGGTGTGGTTTTGACCACATTAAATCATAGATGCTCTATCATTGGGAACCCTTCCAGCCGGTATAACTCAGTGCTCAGCCAGCTAGCCAGAAAGGCAGATGGAGACTGCTGGCCCTGGGCCACCTGCCACTGTTGGACAGATGCCCACTTCAGTAGCTACAACTTGCCTCAGGCTTTGGTCCAGTCTCTTGGAAGCTCAGTAAAGATTGTGGAAGTGATGAATGACTGGGAGTAAAGAGTATAGAGGAAAACCATGTCCTATTTGGCATAGCTATCTGGGATTCCACAAAGATGTCCCACAAACAGATTCATCACAAGCCATGGGAAAGAGTAACATCTGGGGAGCCATGGGCTTCCAGGACACACAGAAACCAACAACAACAAGTGTTTTCTTCAAGTGTTTTTTTTTTTTTCATCTGACAGTTTTACCAATGTAAAAATATTGAATGATGACAATTCTCTTCCCACCTTCTCCTCTCCCTCTGATACCTGTCAACCCCTCCCTTCTCCTCATCTCTCTCTCTCTCTCTCTCTCTCTCTCTCTCTCTCTCTCTCTCTCTCTCTCTCTCACATCTCTCATTCTCTCTCTCTGCTTCTCTCTGCCTCTCTGTCTCTCTCTCTTTGTCTTTCTGTCTCTCTGTCTCTCTGTATCTTTCTCTCTGTCTCTGTCTCTGTCTCTCTGTCTCTCTCTCTCATGTTCATGTTTGTTCACTTTGTTTTGTGAATCCTGCATTTAAGTAGGGCCACCCATGTAGCCATTGGATTGGATCTAGGCATTTGAGCCTGTTGGGCTCTGATATGAATATTCAACTGAAAACAAGGTTCCCTTCTCTTTCAGACTCAATAGCCAATAGCTCACTAGTAAGAGACGGCCTCAAGAGTCCTCCTCACTCCCATGCCTCATCACATGACTGACTAGAGACAGAGTGCCTCTTACACACACACATACACACACACACACACACACACACACACACACACACACACACACACACACACACACACACCAAACAGAAAGGAAAGAAAAGAAAGGACAAAGAAGAATCCACCTTCTCTACATTTAATAAAATGTGCACATGGAAGCCTGAAGCAGAAGATAATATAGGTAGTGAATGGAGCTTAGGAGTAGGGTAAGTAGAGGTGGAGAGGTAGATGATCAACATTGGCTGCACTGAGTGTCTGATCTTTGCCTGACCTTAACTTGTGGACTTCACACAAAGTGTTTTCTTTAGTTTCCCACCATGGAATTTATATTAACAAACTTGAATTACATTTTCTCAAGTTCATACTAAGATGGAAATTTTGTTTCTAATCTGGCAAAGATAGAAAGTGATGAGGATGGCATTTGAGCTTGTCTGAAAATGACCCCTAAAAAATGCCAGAGATCTGCAACAAGCTTCTCTAATACTTTCATTATCTTACCTGCAGCCCACTTTGCATGTCGGCTATCTCTTTACACAGAATTGCTTCAAATGTCTTTGTTCCCTTCATTGTGGTTCAGAACCTTTAGATCTTGTAGTTCAAGTACAGTGTTTAGTATTTGCTGATGAGTGCACTTCTTAGTCATTATCATCTTAATGTCTACCTGTAACAGTGAATAAATGTATGAGTAAGTGAGAGAGTGAGTGAACGGGGCTGTGTTACGTTGACCACCTAGAGCAAACCCTTTGCCTTAATAGTAGTCCTATGCATTGCAAGGCCTGTTATGACTTTCAGCCTTTGTCTCCTGCTTCTGCCCTGAAAAAATAAAAGTCAGGATTGATGGTGCCTGGGCATCTCCTTGGAATATCTAATGTGCATTTCATCCATAAAGCACACAGTAGCCTAAGATCCTCATTCATCTTTATTCCTCACTGAGCACCAAGCTGTATGGGCTCAGTTATTACTAAGAAATGCCCAAAGTATTAAATATTCAGTTGGACAACCTGTTATATTATTTACATAATAGAATTGTGGCAGGCATAAATGTTAATAATAACAAAGCAATATTATTAGTGATCACTTATATTTGCAAAATGATAAATGATTCAGGAACCTCTTAATTCTTGAATGTAATTTTATATTAGATGAAAACTATCAAAGCATATTTTATTCATAGCAGATTCCCAACATTGATTCTCAACTTACTGTGACTTTACAAGAGAAGCTCTGTGCTACACAGATTGAAATGAATACTGCAAATTCCTAAGCATCCCACACTATCTCCAGCAATGTCCCAATGGCATTGCATTCATGAAACTGTCACCTTGAAGGGCATGGAGAAGCAATACCCAGGGGTTCTCAGTGTTTGAGTTTGCTTTTCCACTGCTGTGATAAACACCATGACTAAAAACAACTTGTGAAGGAAAGTGTGTCTTTCAGCTAACACTTTATAATCCGTTAGCAAGGGAAGTCAAGGTAAAAACTCATGGCAGGAACTGATGCAGAGACCATAGAGGAACTCGGCTTACCAGCTTGCTCCTCATGGCTTGCTGAACTAGCTCCTGTATATACTCTAGGACCACTTTCCCAGGAGTGACATCACCCACAATGAGCTTGACCCTCCCATGTCAACTCCCATCAATGATTAATTAAGGCAATGTCCCCACTCTAATATGGTGGAGGCACTTTCACAACTGTAGTTCCCTCCTCCTAGAAGACTAGTTTGTGTCAAATTTACAAACTAACCCGTACACTCAGAAATAGCAAAAAGAAGTACCCACTTCCCCATTGGCAAGAGGCCCCCTGCTCCCATCCAGTGATTTCTGAATTCTGAAAGTTGGCTGGTTACAGAACCATTTTGTATGGCTCTGTGCTCTAGGACTGAGTTATGCTTTATGTGTTTTGAAGAAAACACCTAGCAGTTTCTCAGAACTTGGCATCTGTCCTGTATTTCTGTTTTCCTTGTTTATTGCAAGAATGATTCTAAAAAGCAGGCTTCATTTTAGGCCTTGATCTAAAGCTAGGACAGCAACCTTGAAGTAGCGCAAGGGTGCTCAAAAGCCTAGATAAGGGGCAAAGTAGATGACTCAAGTCCACCTTGGGTCAGAACATCTGCTCTTCCCATTATATCACAGGCCAGTCAGGGACAACATAAAGCCTTTTTCATCCTTTACCCTTCACTAATTTCCAGTGCAATGCAATACCAAGTACAAATATTTATGGAATCCCTGTCATTTGTCAATTAAATGCAATGCCTGGAGAAATTTTATATAATCAAGAGGCAATCTCTTAGACTATAAGTATCTAAGTGATTACAAAACAGACCAACCTCATATTGCTAGTGGTTTTAGGTAAAGGCTATGTTAATAAGTTAAACATTTATTCCTTTAAACTCACCGTTATGCTGAGATTTCTCCTGGCTATAGAGCAGTGCCACCAATGCCAGAGTGTTCTTTCTCAGAATATCTGGTCCTCAGGTAAGATGCCAGATAGTCCTGTAGACCAAAATTCTGCTCCAAAAGTTATCAGTATCCCTGTTTAGTTGGTAGGTTTACTGGCTTCACTGAATTTTGGGAAGCTTCCTGCTTCAGTATGTATAAATCTTACCTGTCTCCTTGAAATTGGGCAGGGACTTCTTCATCTTGAAGTTCTGGGGTCTTAAAAGGGTTATCCTGTTTCATTTTAAATTTCTTTGCTATTTTTTCTCAATGAAGAAACATTATCTTGTCTTGCAGAAATTTTTTTGTATTTTCGTCAAGCCTAGTTAGGAACCTCTGACCATGGAGAATAGTCACAAGACACATGCCATGTTTTTTTCTGGCTTTATGCCAACCAATTTAGCTCTGAGCTTTTAGGGCTCAGGAAGACATGAGTACTCTTTATGACCAAAATCAATTCTTATGGCTAAGCTTTAAAATGGAGCCTTCTTGGAAACTACAGCAGAAATGAAGAAGCTTTTTAAAGAAATACCTCAGATTTTAGATTCAAGATTCACCAGTTGACTGAAAATGTTCACTGTCAATGTTCAGAGTGTTTGAAGGTTTATTCCTACTCTGCTGCCAAGTCCTGCATGGCCATGGAAGGGACAGCCTGACAAAGTTTCCATTTCCAACAGGACATGGCTCTCCACAAGTGTTGATGATTGCTGTGAGCATGGGTCTTGTTTGTATAATAATATACATAATTTACTTTCTGTTCCTCCTTCATGAAATGTTCTCCCTGCCAAAGTTACTGGGGAATGTTCTCCTTGCCAAGGTTTATGGTTCCATGATAACTAGAAAGAGCACAAGTCCAGGGGGTGAAAATGTGTTCCTCAGCAAAATGGTAAACACTGTGACCTTCACTATACCCCTTAAAGCTGTGGGAAAGACCTCTGAAAACATGAGTTTAAGAATGTATAATTTCTGAGCTATGCAAAATATAAGGATGTAGTATGAATTGTGTGAGGGGTTTCACAGACATAAAAGAACAAAGGCAGCTGAACTAACGAGCCAGCTTGTCAGTAAAATACAAAAGCAGGTAGACTTCTGAGTTCAAGTTCAGCTTAAGACAGAGCAAATTTAGGTACAGGCGTAGTAGAAATGGTGATCTCAGAGCTGGATCCTACCCAGCTAGCTTATTGTCTATGCTTACAAAGGTAATCAGATCTCTGAATTCATTTGCTATGTTAAAAAAATGTACTTGCTGTCATTTTCTAAGAATCACATGGCTAAGGTCATAAAATGCTGATTCATGGGATAATCAAAAGTGAACCTGGCGTAATAGAATTTATATGTTAATAAAAGACTGGGCTTTGGTCTGTAAGACCTGAGCTATCTACACAACTGCCTGGAGAGCCAGCTCAAGCAGAACACAGAGTTTGTACCCACAATTGACTTCGAGTCATTACTTCCGCCACTCCCAAACATCCCTTCCTCAGGAACTCCTCTCCAAGCTGAGGCTGATCCTTGGCACTCTGTATTCTTTTCTCTAGATTAGCAATCTTCAAACTTGTCTGTATTTGTCTATTCCCTTACTAATTCTGATGGCCCAGCCTTGACATCCACAATAGATCTACACTTAAAATGTAAAGCTAAAAACTAGAGCTAACAAAAGAAGGCAATATTAATTACTTGAAGATGTCTTGTTGAGAGAGCTGTGTGTGTGTCTCTGTGTGTGTGTGTTGTTGTTGTTGTTGTATATCTGTGGAGTTGGTTTACTTATTAGTGTAACTGTGTGTGCATGTAAGTGTAAGGGCTTGCTCATCTCTGTGATACTGAGGTAGAGACCAGAGGTCAATGCCAGCTGTCGTTCCTGGTCACTCTTCATCTTTAATTTTTGAGACAGGATTTCTTACTGAAATGTAGACTCATCCACTCATCAAAGGCTTCAAGATTCTGCCTATCTCCAACTATCTTTACAGCAATAGGTGCAGGTATGAATTGCCATGTCTACTTACTTTTTATGTGGGGTCTACGAATCTGAACTCAGCTCCTCTGCTTGCATGTTAGGCACCTTATGGATGAGCTACATCCATAGCCCCTTCATGATATATTTTGAGAAAATGAGACTGAAAAATATCTGATTAATCTGTGGCTGTGAGCCCTGATTTAACTATCATGCTAATGTCACACTTACTAAGCACAAAAGTTAGTACTGGGGTTTTTGTACTTCTGGAAAATTATATGAAAAGGAAAAACAGAGCATGTAATACATATAAAAAATCTTTAGATCTATCCAAAGTCTCACTGGGTCAGGACTGAGGAATGGTGAATGTAAAGAGTAAGAGAAGTAGGTTACTAGTATATCCTGGCTTATGCTGTTGACAAGTGTGCATTTGCAACATGCACCTGTGGAAGTCTGCTTTCTATGTGTCACTTGACAGGCTTTCAGTTCCATAGGCATTTGGGTTGCTAGTTTTTTTTTCTTTTCACTTAACCAAAAAGTAATGTTAATTTGAACATGTTTCTGTCTTAATGAGAAAACCACTGCTGCATTTTCTCCCTGAGACCTAGTAGTGAAGATAATGTATGCAAATGGAATAGAAACCAACAAAGAATATATAGTACACAGGGTCCCATGGGTGGTAGTCAGCTTACAATGAGGTTTCTTCCTAAGAACTCATGGGAACTTTAAGATGGAAATATATTTAATAAACCTTTCGCACTAAGCTTGTAGCCAAGCAACTGGGTATTCTAGAGCAAAACTGTGGTCTTTTCCTCTCCTGATCAGACCTGACCCAAAGCCACAGTTCTCTGCAGCTAGCAGCCTGCAAAGGACCATAGCCGCACATATGGCTAGCCAGGAAAGATCAAAGTTCAAAATTTAAAGCATGATGCCTCGTAAATATGCATCCCTTTCACAACTTTAATGTCAAAAATTCCTAAGATGAGCATCTCAAGTTGGGTACCATCTGTATGTAAGATGTTCAGCCATCTTAAAAAGGAGAGATGAGGTAAAAACTATAACTATAAAGATTTTTAAAAGCACAGACATAGTTAAAAGAGTAAAGGAGATGATAGATGAATTAGTAAAGTTAATGTATTACAACCGAAGGATCTATGCAGTTAAAAGTATAAAGGTTTTTAGTGAGAATAGCCCCCAAAGTCAGTGGCATGTGTGACTCGATCCCCAGTTGGTTGTGCTTTGCAGGTAGGTGCTGGAGCTTTGCTTAAGACAGTGTGTCACCAGAGAGAGCTTTAAGAGGTTAAAGTTCTTTCTCTCTTCCTTATGCTTGTGGTTAAGATGTGAGCTCATAGCTTCCTGCTCCTGCTACCATGACTGTATGCTAGTGCTCATCCCTGCCGTGAGAAACTCATCTGTCTGGAACTATTAGCCCAAAGCAGTTCTTTTACTATAAGTTGTTTTGTGTCATTATATATTACCATCACAGCAACAGAAAAATAATGGGGTGCAAGAGGAAACGACATGGAGAATATCAGCCAGACAGGGCTACACTTAATATACTCCCTTCCCATTAAATATTCTAATGAACAGCCTGGACTCAACCACTGTGAATCTATGCTCTGAATGTATTAAACCTAAGTTAAAAGCTCAGTCTTCCAGTAGTGCATGCTATGGATGACTTGAATATATCTTTCTTAGTGAGTCACATATTCAAGTTAATGCAAGCCATTTAAACCAAAAATATAATTAAAAGTGTTTTAAACAAAATCTTAGCTAAAATTGAAGGGGGAGGAGGAAGAGGAGAAAGAAGAGGAAGAAGAGGAAGAAGGAGGAGAAGGGGGAAGAGGAGGAGAAAGAAGAGGAGAAAGAGGAGGAGGAAGAGGAGGAGGAGGAAAGAAGAGGAAGAGGAGGGAGGAGAAGAAGGAGGAAGGGAAGGAGAGAAAGAGAAAGAGGGGAAACCTTGCACCTGTACTCAGAATGATGGGTTTCTCTGTGACAACTCTGATGAGATCTTTGCTGACTTCAGCTACATCTACATACTGAAGGATTTGAAGCCCATTGGGCTGAACTTGTGTTGAGCAAGAGGTGAGCAGAGAATTACACTGTTACTAGTCTATTCTTGAATACTGTGGACTTACTGGGTTTTGTTGGTTGTTTTTGTTTTACCCAGCAATGAGAACTCACTGAGCGGTTCCTAGTTGGTTGCTCATGACTGGAAAGCAGGTGATTTTTTCCCCCTGGTTTTAAGTGCTGTTTCCCAAAGAATCAACTACAGAGCTGTTTATGTTTCATCTATCTCTCTGAGGGCAAACAAACCGACTGGAAAGAGAGAAAATACCCAGAGGTCATAGATTCTGAGGTCAGGCTTCACTTTGCTCCAGTGTAAGAGGAACACAGGGAGAAAATGGAAAGACACTCCATCTTGCTGAGGGTCACAGATGGTCAGCTCCACAACAGCTTTCCTGAGCCCGCCTTCTTTTTATATAATACTCTTATACAGTCTTTATAATTTCACACATGCATACAATGTGTTTAAATATTTACATATGTACGCCATACTCCATAACTTGGCCCAACTTCCTCCAACCCAACCTAATACCCACTTCCAAATTTATGTCCCCATTTTTGCTTGTTTGGAAGAAAATTTTACTGTATCGGTAGATACAGTATCTACTGCATCTTGAGAGGATTGGACCTTGGAAAGGTTAACTCACTTGCCACTTGTCACACAGTCAAATGTTATATTTGGTACCCATTTCACTAAACTTACAAGAGAAAGAATCAAAGGGATGTTGGAGAGGCTGTACTCTCAACATCCCTGCCTGTCTCTGGTATTGGTAGGTGGCAAGTCTTTCCACAGTAGTTGTGTGAAGGCTCTCTCATCAGCTCTCACCTGAGATGTGTGCCTTTCCTACTGTGCTGTTGTTTCTTGTCTACTCAGACTCTTCAGATCACCTTGGTAGCCCTGCCTCACCTAGCTCCACAGACACTGAGCAAGCCAATAGGCTGTCTGTCAGCACCAACCTTCCTATATTGCCTGTTTCCATTCCTGAGGCACTGACTCTGTGGTAGATCAGCCCCAAGTCTCTCCTCCAGCTCTCCTGTTAATTGAAAATTAATAATTGCCATGGTATAGAAGGGAGCAGCAGTGAGATAAATTATAGGCTGTGACCTGCCTGGCTTTGGGATGACATGATCAAAATCCTTGTGCTTTTCTTAGTTTCTACTGCACAGTTACCATGCCTTAGTGACAAGCTTTCAGACTGAGTGACTAGGGTATCTTAGTGCTGTCTTCACATATAGAAGATGTTCCCTGGAAACACTCCTTCCAAGGAAATGGAGATCAACTAAGTCATGTGGAGGGAAGGAATTCAGAGAAGTAGAAAGATCTATCTGTGCTGGCCTTGAACATAAGTGGTACCCTCAGTTGCCTCCCAGAGTCATCTCCAAGGTAGTGAGGAGGGAAGGACACCAGCAAATTTCTATAGAGATAAGACTGAGAGGTAGAGAGAATTTCTGAATGGAAGATGAGTGTGACTATTCCATACATTCCAAGGAGATGCTGCTGTTAATATGATGCTATGTGGTTCTTAGGTTCTCTCTCCCTCCCTCCCCTTCCTCCTCTTCCTCTTCCTCTTCCTCCTCCTCCTCCTCCCCTTTCTCCTCCTCCTCCTTTTCCTCCTCCTCCTCCTTCTTCTTCTCCCCCTCTCTCATCCTTGTATCTGTTAGAACAAAGTCTGAACGACAGATTGCAGTGTTCTTCACATTCTCACCCTTTTATTACCTTGATTTCTTCTCCTGGCATTTCAGCACACAGTTTATGGACACTGAAGAGACACTTTAGATGTGAAAGTATTTTCTTGGTTTTTAGTTGTATCTTCCATTCTTACATAAATACAGTTGTGAAATAAAAATCAGCCTGTGCTTGT
Organism: Mastomys coucha; assembly: GCF_008632895.1. NCBI lineage: Eukaryota > Metazoa > Chordata > Mammalia > Rodentia > Muridae > Mastomys > Mastomys coucha. The sequence continues at coordinate 42,565,011 of NW_022196912.1, forward strand.
GAACAGTTACTGCTTACCAGGCCCGGAGCATGGTTCATTCTGCATTGAGTCTGGTTGAACTTGTCCTCTGGGTAGCACTTAGTCATAAATTTTGAGTGGTATGGTCTCCACAGAAGATTCCAACAGTGTTGGGCTTATGTATAAGCAAACAATGGGTTTTGCAAATGCATAATCTGAACTAATACAATACAGCCTGTAGTGAAATAATGCTGTCACCTGAGGTACTCTTTTTCTTAAAATTTTTAAAAATTTAAATACTTGGGTAAGGGAAGTGGTTTGGGTATCAAGGCTCTTGCATATGTCTTGATTTTTTTTTCTCAGATACCTGCATGGGGACAGGGAGAGAATCACCTCCTACAAGTGAACTTTCACTTGTGTATCTGTGCACGGTGGTACTCATGTTCACATGCGCGCGTGCGCACACACACACACAAGTTTTCTGAACACATGATGATTTCCAGATTCATGATATGGAGTATGTTATCTGCTCCCCTATCTTAGGTGAGAACACACACTGAGCATTTTGACATTAAATAGTAGTAGAATATTTAGTTTTCTAATAGCCAGGAGCTAGTAGATCAGAGTTGAGAAATACATTTTGAAAAGACAGAGTCTAAGAAACACTGCCTGGAAATCTGCCTATGCTCTCCCCATTCGAGTTTTGATATGGAAATTTGGGTCTCACTGAGTCAGCTCTGGCCAGGGCTGTGCACTCTCTGTCTGAATCTGTAAATGTAGCTGAACAATGAACATAGAACTGAAGTCCTGCCATCATTGCAGGTTGTGAGAAAATCTGGGAAAGGGAAAAATCAAATAATTGCTCACAGAGGAGATTTGAAGTTTCTGATTTTCTTTTTTTAAAAAACATTTTTTATTTATTCTTTAATCTTTTGTTACAGTCTAGACTTTATCCCCCTCCTAGTCTACCCTCTGACTATTCCACATCCCATACCTTCTCCCCCTGTCTCCAATAGGATGTTCCCACCCCTCCCTGTCAACCCACCTCAGACCTTCGCACTCCCTGGGCCTCAAGTCTCTCTCTCTCTCTTTTTTTACTTGGATATTTTTTTCTTTATTTACATTTCAAAGATCTTACCGGAGTTGATTATGGAGAAAAGCTGGGGGTGTATGGTACCGACATCAAGTGCACCACGAGTTACAATCCATTTTTAGTGCACCGTCTGCCTAGACTGCCCTTAACAAGATCATCTTTTGTACATGAAATTTTGCACCTCATTACCCCTAATTACATCCTTTGAAAGGCAGGCTCCAAAAATGCATTGGGAACAATGTAGTTGGAAAATACTTCTTCTGTTCCTCTTAATTGCTGAATCTTTTTCTTGAATATGACTTCAGCATTTATCTCTTCTATCCAAAATACAGTGTTTTATTCGCACCTAAACTTCAGCATCTTTAATTTACTTGACTAGGGAGGGATGAGCCACAGTCCCAAACACAGGAGAGGCACTGGCTCCCATTGCTTCAGCTCTGCCTCTTTCCCGTATCACTGAATGGTCTATGGGTTCTTATGAGCACAGTGCCCATTTCAGCCACAAGCTGTGAAGTTGCTAAGGACACAAGCAACCCCTTGCAAACCACTTGGTGTCTAACACCTACCTAAATTTGCCTGCTGAATAGGGTATGTGCCTGATAAATTTTGGTGGAATACAATGACAGTCACAGGGTTCCTGTCTCACATGCCATGATACTGTCTTACCATGAATATTTCCGAATATCAAAATGCTCTCCCTGTCAGGGACACCTCTCCTTGTTTTAGCCTTTTCTGTAATGTTTACTACACAAAGCCCTTCAGACTCCTGCTAACCCATCTCCTGTGATGTCTAGCTAGTGTTTGAAGAAAGCTGTACTATGTTTCTGAATGTGTGTATATGTATATGAGCTTCATGTATAAATATGTATATGTGTGTGTACATGTGTATGAAGGTCAGTAGTAAACCTCTAGTGTCACCTTGGCCTTTGAAACAGGACTTCTGACTGGCTTTGGGCTCCCTGGCTACCCTAGGCTGGTTGGCTGTGAGCTCTGAGGATCCACCTGTCTGTTTACCCAGTGCTCAGATTATGTATATTAACCTCCAACTTTTGCAGGTGGGTTCTAGGGGTCAAATTCTAGTCCTCCCACTTACATAATAAACACTTTACCAATAAAGCCTTTGAATTGCTTTTTCCATAGCCTTCCCTCCCAAAAGTTTCCTCTCCTGCCTTTAAATTCAGTCATCCTGGATGCTCTACTCTGAATACTGTCTTGTGGATGTGTTAAACACATCCTTAGTAAGAAGGATTGAAGATAGCACTCCTAGGTGAATTGTTTAGCTGGAACAAATAGAACTCTTGTTGCTTTCCCTTTAATCCAGCTCTGCTGATGCTGGCCATGCCGACAAAACACGCTCAGCTTCACTCTCAGCCACAACACCATGTGAAACCCATCACCATCTTAAACCAAAATGATTTATTTTCCTGGGATACTATCTCTTAGCTCTTAGCTATCGGGCTTTGTGTTTTTCGTGAATGTACCTTATGTTGTGAGGGGATTATTTATCACTAGATGTTTCCCAGTATCATGTAATTGTTTTATATTTTGTTTTGATGGTTTGTTTCAAGATAGGGTCTCTCACTTGCCTGGAATTTAGCAAGTGGGCTTGGCTGGTTAGCCTTCATTCTACAGGGATCAACCTGGCTCCACCTTCCCAGCACTGGGATTACAATCTACACCACTGTTTTGGTTCTACACAATTTGTTTGTTATCTAGGTTCTGGAGATCAAACTCATGCCCTCATGTATACTTGGAAGAATTTTATAGACTGATCTGTCTTTTGCGTAGCTGACTTTTAAGATGGGTTCTGGCCAGGCATGAGTATGTATTCTATAAAATTTTTATTGGGCAGAGGCAGAAGAACCATAAGTTGAAGGTCCGTGTGTCCCAAATACAAGATGCTACTTTCAAAACAATGCTAGTAATTATAACTATAATAATAATATTTGTTCTGAAAAATCCTTTCATGTCTAGTTCCAAGTCAATTACTATTGAATACCAGAGTTTCAGTCTGCATTCTAGCCACAACTCAGGTTGCATACTTTCCACTGCAACACTAGGAATAACCTTTGGGATAATTCTACCATCAAATATACAAACATACCTCCAGTTAGCAGCCTTTCGCTGTTCTGTTCAAGAAAACCCTTTTCTTTATGTACATGTGGTTGTAATGGGGGTAAGCAGGGAGACAGAAACTGAGATTCAAGAAAAGGACCAAGGTGACTATTGGGCACAGGTCCCTACTGTGTGAAGGATCTAAGAGTCTGAAGGTTCAGGCATAGGCAACCACATACTGATCTCAGCTTGTAACTGAATTTGTCCTATAGAATTAACTAGGCTGGGGCTGGAGCTGTGCAGTGAATGATCACTAAGCCGTGCTTATGAACTCGCTTGACTTCTATGGAACATGTGGTGAGGATATTTGAGGCATTATCAAACACCTGGAGAGCTTCAATTCCTCATTTCTTGCTCATGTGATTTATTAACAGTTCTGCTAATGTGGATAGAATGCAAGCCCCAATTACAGGCATAGATGGGGCTGAGCGGCTTGCAGCCTATGCTATTCAGAGCACAGAATATCTGCAACCCACTTGATCATTTTTGAATCATCAGCTCCATCTTTATGTTAAATTAACAATTTAACAGCTGCTTTCATCAAAGTTCTTTTATGTCTACCAACATGATACTGTAATTTTTTTTTCTTAAACGCATTTTCCAAGATCGTTTCTGTGTCTTTTTAGTCCCAGATTACCGATTTGCATGTTTGCTCAATTTGTATACAAATGTCCCAGCATTTATATCCCATCGAGGAAGCATGAAATGGCTGCCAGAGCTCAAGAGAGTAATTTGATGCATCTTGCCACTCACTCACTTCAGTCTCTTTTTCATTAAGGACAGGTGAAGAAAGAATGCAGGGAATCAAAACCAGGCACAAGTGCATTGGATCCTCAATGAAAAATACAGTAAATCCAAGGGCAGCTGGGGTGGAAGGGGGAATCCTATGCCTCTAAGTGGTAATATTAAGAATGATTTCAGGATTGACATGGAAGATGTTCCTTTGTATTAGCAGCATTATAGTTTTAGCAGCCATAGCAAAATTCAGAGACAATGAGATGCAAAGAAAATATTTTTATCCTTCACTATCTTAAAGGTTGGGAAGAACATGGTCAAGTTATTACATAATTCACTTCAGGAAATTACCTTCTGGCTTGTAATGGCCCACCCCTGAAGGATGGCCTGGGCTTTTTAGGAGATAGATCTCTCTCTGATCCTTCTTCTTGAAAGGAATTGATATCATATGCCTAAGACATTCCTCAGCAGACACTCCTCTATACCCATTTACTCCATGGACTTCATCTGAAAACATTACCATGCTGGAGCTTTGCTGAGTTTAGGGAGGGACACACTTGAGTTTGGCCTATGACATCTTTTATGCCTCAGAAAGTAGCAATCAAAATAAAGACAAAGAAACCAGAAGGTGGAGAGAGCTCTGCCATTCCCTAAGTGTCAACAAAGTTCCATAGGGTTTTCCTCTCTTTCTTCCCTTCCTTACCCTACCCTTCCCTTCCCTTCCCTTTTCCTTCCCTCCCCTCCTCCCGTCCCTTCCCTCCCCCTCCGTTCCCCTGTCCTTCCATCTTCCCCTCTCCTCCTCATGAAACACATCACAACTGAGGAGAAAAGTAATCACCAGTCCTAGCCTTTTGTGGATGCTGCGAACTGCATTAATGACAGCCTGCAAACACATGGACACTTGTTCAATAGTGGCATTATTGTTATTAGAGAAACTAACGACTTTATGATTGGCATGTTCCACAAGATGGGACTCACACTTGGCACTAATACAGAAGCCATGAATCTGATGGTGATTGACATAGATCCACAGTCGGTCAAAGTACAGAGAATGAGAGAGTATAGAGTTCTCAGTTTCACATGCAAAAGTCTCTATCAAACTCCTTCATCCCCCCACACAGTAATCATTGCAGGGGAGTATATTCTAAGATCCAGAGCTATTGTAGCAAAACCATATTTTCTGTAGGTATCATGGCAGTTGCACATATGAACTCATTCTAGTTATGACAGCATGTACAAGTCCTGTACAAGATCAAGTCAGTCAAAATACAAATATGGAAGAGGAAATTCCTCAGTTAGGGATGACAATCCTCACCATCTCCCCATTTCAGATAGTCTAGCCCATGTGGGCACCTCTAGGTCAGTGAAAGACCCCATCTCCAGAGACAAAGTGGGTGTTACCAGAGGAATAAAACTTGAACATGAACTCTGGCCTTCAAAAACATGTGCACATGTACTCAAATATCATGTACAACACATACACAAACACCTGCCCCCCACACATACACACATAAACATATACACAGATGTGTAGATGAAGAGCCTGCTATCCCAGCTCCAAACTATAGAAGCTTCCCCAGTGATCAGTATTCAATAGCAAAGCCCACTTATGCCATCCAAATTGGCAAAAGCTCATTTTGTACCAAATTGAAATAATCAGACTATGAAGAAACATGCTGCTGAGGTCATGCAGAGTATGATATCAGGGGACAAGATTAGTGTATGGAAAACCACACATACTGTCTATTGCCAGGAACAATCTAAAGCACGACATCTGTCCGTAAATAAGGGTACTGCTGCATGAACCTTGATGTCTACATTTTCTATTGTTATCTTATTTATTTTTATTTTATGCTATGAGCTGGAAGTCTCTTTATACAAATGGTCAGAGTCGTTTGGACTGTAGTAGAAGGGGGAACTTGATATGCTCATATTTCCATATAGAGCAGTGGTTCTCAACTTTCCCAATGGTGGAAACTTTCTAAGAGTTCCGCAAGTTGTTGTGACTCTCAACCATAAAATTAACTTTTTGCTACTTCATAAGTGCAATTTTATGAATCATAATGTAAATACCTGATATGCAGGAGGACATCTGATATGCAACCCTTGTGAAAGGGCCATTCAACAGCCAAAGGGGTCATGACCCATAGGTTGAGAACCACTGACCTAGAACGAAATCTTCATTTTCTTATGTGTTTTCATTTATAAAACCAGTGGCATCACATATTTCTTCTGTTGTCTTAAAATATTTTATGTCTAATTTTTACATGGTGTAGGCCTGTGCTTTCTACATTGTTACTATGTGTCAGGGAAAATCCAAGAAAGATCTACACTGCTCAAATGTGTTTCCATCTGGAAACCATGTGCAGTTCATAGGCAAATGAAATGAAATAGGTTGTAAAAATACTAAGATCAGCAGAAAAGTAAACCACCAAGGCTGCTGAATGAGAAGCTGAGGATTCCACTTCGTCTCTCCTAGTCAAGGTGACTGTGTAAGGTGACTTTATGTGATTTGAGTTGCCATGAGAAAGAGAAGAGACTGCACATAGTCAACCATGGATGCTACACTAGAAGAATATTTCCTGAGGCTGAGAAAAGTGGGGGCCGAACACATCTTCTTTGTCCCAACCTCATAGGAGCTATCAGGCATCACAATTGCTATAATTGTATGAGGTGTATCAGTCTCTGTTTTGTATCCTGTGGTATGGAAAAGACTAGAGCAATGGTTCTCAACTTTCCTAATGCTGTAACCCTTTAAATGCAGTCTTTGTGTTGTGGTGACCCACAGCTATAAAATTATTTTTGTTGCTATTTCATAACTGTAATTTCACTACTGTTATGAATTGTAATGGAAAGATCTCATATACAGGATATATGATAGGCAACCCCCAAAGGAGTCTGGACACACAGATTGAGAACCACTTCTGTCCAAGATGCTAAAAATCTTAGAGTTTAATTTCTCTGGATGTCCATGTCTGGATTTTAGTGAACATCTCAATTGCTAGCAAGATGTTCCCCACCTCTCTGAATTCTAATGGAGTCTCTGTCTCCATAACTGATTGTGAGAGATCCAGTAAGACATATAACCTACCTTACCAGCCCTCACCTCCAGGAAGGGCTGGCTTTGCCAATGCAGTCAGTAGTCTGCAGATGGCATATAGCTAGCTCTATGCTTGTCAGGGCTCCACTGTGCAAGGTGTCTTCATGTGAGTTTATGTTCATCTTAAGAAGGCTTTCAGTTGGACATCAAGGCACAGGCTTTTCATTGCCATGGAGACCTTGGTCAGAACAGCACTCTCTCTGCATCTTCTTATAGGCCATGATGATCCTGACCTATACTGAGTTTTCTTTATTGCCCATGTCTCATGCCCAAACCCATCAACACCTTTCTAATGAGGTTCTTCAATTTCTAAGGACCATCTTACTCCAGTAAGATGAAGCTTGCTTGAGACAGCTTCCAGAGAACTCCTATTACAATGGACTCCAGGTCAAGATTGTGTGCTGCTATCTGACATTAGAACCCAGGAATGGTGACTTGCCCATGGACATCCTCCCTCCTGAGTACTGTGGCAGAGCCATAGCTGCCCACACTGGTTATCTTTTGATAGAGCAGCCAGCTTACCTTCCCCGATATCACAATTTTAACCTTCCTGTCAATGCGTGCCTATGACAATTTCTCTGGTGTCTGAAGGATACTTTTCCACCTATGTTTTATCTCATTTCTGTGATAACTGCAAACCACCAACTTTATAAAAAGTATACAAAAGTAAAAACCTCACTATTCATGCATGACGACTCTGTTCCCTTCCACTTTCCTTGTCATTGGCATCAGACTGGACTTCTCTATCGAATTCTTGGCATGTGGAGAACACTACATTTTGTCATTTGTTTCTTCATGGCTACAATTAACACTTATCCCATCTTCCTCAAATCCTGTTGTGATAAACATGTTTTAGATAAAATGAACACATACAAACATATTTTCTGAATGTGAGCATCTAATATTGGTGAGGAGCATGGCTGTATGTGATGACTTTATGGCTCTTTTGTAGATGACTGGAAACTGTGAAGTTATCCACAATTATGTTGGTTCCATTTGTGGCCCTTGTCTGACATTTACAGGATGGCTGTGACAGGATGCAGCTTTCTGCTGGGGACAGGGCTCCAGTCCAGTTTGGCCTTAAGTGGTTCATACAGAGATTGACCTCTGCCCTTGGGCTCATTAACGTCTTCTTCTGTGAGTGGGGGAGGTTGCTGTAAGGAACCTTTTGTGAGCACAATTTTCTTTTTATTACTTGGAATTGTGCTGTCCACTGTGACCAGCTTATATGTGGGCTCTGATGTATATATTTGTCACTTTTCCAGAGTTACAGAAAAATAACCTGTTTTAAATGATAATGGAAGAGGGACGTGGAAAGAATTATAACTCTTTATTTACAAAAGCAACTGATAAAGTGCTACAATGCCTCCAGATTCTGTAAGAAGTAAATGAAATTATCTCACACCAAACACCATAACAAAATGGAAGGATTACTCCATCCTTAGGAACTGGGCAAACTCTTACTATCAATATAAAATCCTGATTTATATAGATAGAATTCACACCACTTTTTTTTATATATAGTGATATAGTGATGCAGTGTTAATTTTGAGTATCCTGGGTATGAAGCTATATAAGCAAAGGGAAGCTATATAAGCATGAGAGTGGGGTTTTGTCATTGCTGCCTTCATAAAACCAAGAGTTTCTTGTACAAAGTTGTAGGTCCTCCCTGGCCTTCACAGTCAGCCAGCATGCTAAGATACAAACAAGACAACATCCCTACATCTGCTCTAAATGACATCTGGTACCACTTATCAGAAGGGCAGGGGCACAGCAGAATTCCATGGACATCTGAGTCTGCATGTAATGGAATTAGTTTACAGCAATGGAGGAGGGTTCAAAAGACCAGGTGGAATAGTATGGAAACAGAACCTTGTACTAGTGTGTTAAGTGAGCTCTTTTGTTCTTGGGTGAGATCTCGGAGCACAGAGTGCATCAGAAGAAAATGTTCTTACAGTCTTCTCTATTCCTGCAGCATCCTTGGTGCCTGGAGCCATCAAAAGTGTTGAATTAGGTCCGTGTGGAATGGAGACTGTGTCCACAGCATGTGCCTAGAGCATGAGAGCATGCTTGGTAATGCACCAGGTATCGGCAATTGCTATTTGTTTACATTTTTTAAATTTCCAATCTATGTGGACAGATGTTTTTGTAAACTATAAACTGAAATAATGTGGATTGAAGTAAACAAAAATAGTGCGGGGGACAAGCCTCCATTCTGTTTGAGAGGTCTGAAGGCTGCTACCCATTGTACTTCTCTGTTCAACACACCAAGACCGAACTGGATCCATCATACAGTGGACTCTAATTCTCTATGCAGAGTAAGCAGGATCAGGATGCCTGCCCTAGAAAGGTAATATTGGGCACTTCCCTCTGAGTAGCCTTCTGTGTTTAATAACTTGGTCCATTGAGGAAGAAGAGAACATTAAGTAGTAAAAATTAGAGGCTGGACACACAATCTGATCATCACATATGACATTTACCTGAAGGAAATATGTTCTAGAGGAGAGATCTCAGAGATATGTGAAAGAGACACTGAAATACTGCATTGCACGAGTTCCAAATACCAGGTGATATTCTCCTTCCTCTGATTTTTGAAGTACCATTGAAGGTGACCATTGATTTTTTCTGACAATTAATGTATTATGCAATATTAGAACCAATACGGAAAGGTACAAATAATATAGATTCTTAAAACAAAACAAAACAAAAACAAAAAAAAAAACAAAAACAAAAAACAAAAAACAACAAAAAAAAAACCCTCCCAGGATAACATTTTAAAACCTCCAACAAGATCTTACTATGGAGCCTCCTGTTGGCTCCAAGGTAATGATCCTCCTGTCTCCAGGCAGTTGGTGTTGCAGGTGTGTGCCACCATCGATCCACAGCTTAAGAGACAAAATATTTGGAAACTTTTCATTTGTGTCATTTTTTTCCTCCATGATGTTTGAAAATACTTGCTATCAAACTGAATGCATATGTTTTCTCAGCTCTTCATTTTAATAAACCAAAATAAATGATACTCTATGTTTGCAGCTTGTCACTGCAACGTCACTGTAAATCACACATTTCTTAACCATATTTTTGTGAGGGTTGTGAGAATTTTCTCTCAGATAAGGTAGACCTAGACAATGTCTAGCCTCTTCTTCTAAGGTCTCATGAACAAAGCAAAGTTTGATTCTACCAACGTTCCCTTTGGAGAACTAGTGGGTTTATTGGAACTACTTACAGAGCATGCATGAGGGCTTGTAAGACTGTCAAGCCTTAGCTTACCAGAGACCCCCTGAGTGAACCACGTGGAGCCTGATAGATGCAAAAAGCAAGAGGACTGTTATTTTTCTAGTGCACTGGTGTCGTCCCAGACCTGAAGGAGAGGTGGTAATCCCGCACAGCTTGTTCAGTGAGCTTTTATACAATTTTCAGGGCAGCAGTCATTAGACACAATGTGAGTGGCAAAACAGTGCGACTTTTTAAATTGATTGGTCTTATGGGAATGAGGTGGTAAGGACTTTCCTTGTCTGAAGGTAAGCAAAGGTCGGCCCTAAGGAATGTGTCCCCACCCACAGGTTGGTTCTCACCCTGTGGTCTGAGGAATGTTAATTAGCTTCTCCCTTCTGTAGGGGCAAGTGTTCTACCACCTTCCCAAAGTTCCTGAGCTGATCTTATTAAGCTCGACAGAAATTCCTGGCCTCCTAGTGTTTTTCTGAGATGTTCCTGTTTACTCGATTCTCACAGGGTTACCAATAGGGGTACGGGACACCCCAAAACAACTGCACTGGAAAGTCTTCAGTTGTTATTGATCATGACTTCTTCATAGCTTCATAGATAGATTCTCTTCAGTTAGTCTTCTCCAGCCTGTATACTCTAGCTCCTTCCTGAGACCAGAGGCTATGTGGACAGAACTGCATAGAACTGCTTGGGGTGGGCTGCTCGAGACTCAGTGGAGAATCCCATGATCCTCTCCACCCTATGTCAACAGCCAACATGGCCAGCTATGATGATCTTTTATAAGCAGGAACATCTGAACTTGTAAAGATTATGGCAGTTTGGCTTGGAATATAGTCCTGTATAATGTGAATTTTCTGTGGAATCTAATTTATTTGACAATGTAAATAGCAAATCTTTTTTGCATTTATAAACTGCCATGGGTTTGTTACTTATATTTCTTCTTTGTTAATTATACAACCAAGTCCTTTTCTTCTCATTTGACTAATAAAAAACTAATTGTTTTTCATGTACAGTAAAAAATAAAGCACCATCTATCAGCCATCTGACTATTTTTCTTGCAAATGCCCTTGTCCTAAAGTATCAGTCCACACTTTGTGATTTAGCATGTTTGTATGCATTTTGATTTGTTATCATTTTGTTACAGAGGCCATTTAATATGCCCAACTTCTGACTTTTCTAGCTATTCTTAGGCAACAGCCTGACCCATATGACATGCATGGTCTCTCCTTTCTTCTCTAGGGTAATAGCATTAACTATACATAGAAGATTCTGGAACTTAGTGTTGGAGAAATCAGAGAATTATGTTAGCTGAGAATAATGGTGCATCCAGATCAGTGTTTGTGGTACCAGAATGCTGAAAGAAAGGTTAGAAGTGAAAGTCCAGCTCCTGGGGTTACATGGAAACAAGGACTCCATTTAAAACTGGATACAGAGGCCATTGGTGCTACATTCTGACAAAGATCCATGCTACTTTCTGTACATGTCCTCAGAAGTTAAGTAAGGCCGAATTTAAAAGTAATGGGCTAATGTGTTCGACAGAAAAAGTTTGGGTTCAGAATAGAATTCATACCACAGAATGGTTACTTCTCCCTGCTTTCATGCTGATCTGCAAGTGAGAAACAGAAGAAAGTGAAGCAGAAAGATATGAAAAAAATATACAGTTTGGTAAGGAAAGAAAATAAATGTCAAGATGCAACAAAGCAGATGAGGAAGAGACAGCAACTGTTAAGAAGACTCACCTCATTAAAGCTCTCAACCCCATCTACCCTGGGCCAATGGCAAGTATCCCATGAGGGCAAGACCCTGCACACCTAATGCTATAACTTGTGAAAATGCAAATTAATTTGGAAGGAGAGAACTTGAATTGAAAATGAGATCGAAGGGTTCCCTGCTGGGAAGCCACTGCTTAAGAAAGAGGTTTTTCCAGATTGAACTACCAAGGCACACAAAGGTCAGTATAGCTTTGTCTCCACGGGTCTTTATTATATATTGAGCCAGCAGCAGAGCTAGACAGCAGCATCAGGCATGTGAGATGCAATAGGGAATCATGGAGGCTTGGGACATCATTCCAGAGAGCCACTTAAGCTTAAGGATGAAGGAACAGTTGGAGTCCCTGCCAGGATTTCCTGAGAAGGTATTACATTCAGCTGAGAAGGTTGCAATAGAGATCCCTCAACCCTAGGGATGTCAGAAACATAAGGCATCAGCTAAGGAAAGTAGAGGCAAGTAAAGAAACAGTCTCATTTCCTATCTTCTGGAATGTAGCTGCAATATAACTACTCAGGAGCATGGAGGCTCAGAATTCTGTTATCATGCCTTCCCTACCATGTTGGGCTATATCCCTGAGATGGCAAGCCAAAACATACTACTTTCCCCTTAAACTGTTCTAGAAACTTAACCAAGGCATCATACCTTCCAATTTGAGCTCCCTTTTCTTTCCTGTTAATCTGCAGCATTCATTCTTACTTTCTATTTTATGACCCAAGATGGCTGCTTCAGCCTTTTCCAGATGTATCCATGTAGCTATTAGTGGGATGCTTCAGCCATATTTCACTGGCAGTTACCCTGGTTGACCACTACACATTGGTTACACACGATAAAATATTTATAACTATTTCATGTTAATCAAAGAGCTTTTAACTGTGTAAATTAAAGTCTTGAAAACTTTTCCTAAAAGAGAACACATGATCTGGGTATGGAGACATGCACTTGTAACCACAGCAATTGGTAGGCAGAGAAGACATATGGATCAGAAGTTTGAGGTTATCCTCAGCTATATAGCAAGTTCGAGTCTGGGATGCATGATACCCAAGACCCAGAAGAAGGAGGATGGGGATGGGGACGATGATGGTTGGATAGAGGATGGGACATTTATCTGGATGGATAGACAGGTGTGTGGTCTAAGTTGACTTCTCCCAGGTGTTTCCCTTAATCAAACATTGTCTTCCCTAATGTTTTCAAAACAAATGGTAAGGAGATAGATAACGAGAATCTTGCAGATGTGTACCTAAAATCATACAGAGATGAATAATAGGAAGGGGTTAACATTATACCTATCTTTCTGAGAGACACAAAATCACGATAAAGGCCTGACAATGCTCTCATGAATAACTTTTAGTTTGCATTATAGTACTCTGTCATCTATTAGTTCACAGAACCGTAAGCCTGTGAAGTAAACTAAATGGCCTATGAACTTCCTTCCTGCTCCAAGGCTCTGTGACACCAGGGGCTTATCATGCAGTTCTTGCCACACTTCTACATTTACTTAATTATTTACTAAATCTATTTGTAGCCTCCTGTTGTTGGAGTTGGGTAAAGGAATATTAACAAAAAAAGCCTTTTTAAATAAAGCTCACCATCATCAGAGATACTGAAACAAAAAAGCGAGGCCCATTTATGCCTTCACTGAAATCATCCTGTCCTATTTTCTGGCTAGTTAATTGATCATGCTCTGGAGAATGGAACCAGGTAAGTTGCAGGAAGAGGTCTGAGTCCCTGACTAGGTGGTTGTGCAGAAAGCTGGCTTGAGAGTGAGTGCTACAGAGACTCTCAGGCAGAGAGCAGGAGGCCCCTGCCGGGCAACCTGAGAGGAAGCAGGGTGGTGCCAGACAGAGGGACAGCTGACTTCCAGCTTCCTCAGTAATTTTGCTTAGGGCTGGCTTTGTGTGTGTGTAAATCACTCAGATAATTGCTGTAATTCTGTGCTTAGCTTGGCTGCTTAGACCCTGGGTTCATGAATATTCATGAGATCTATCCACACCACACTATTACTTAAAATTTCCTAGACAGCTTTCATGCTGAGAGTGCCAGCTTGTTTGTGCTGAGAAGGAGATGGCCATGGTTTCTCATCTGAGTGGGAGTGGGCTGACTCTGGGCTGATGCTTCCCCGACTGTCCAACGAGCTGACAGAAAGAAACAGCTTGATGCATCCACATGGCACGTTTCTCTGCAGCCTTTATCTGGATTCTTCCTTCCATATTTGCCTGATCAACACCTGCATCAAGCACAGGGTCTCTGGCACACAAGAAAAGGTGACCATGCAGTGGGTTCCATGGTCCACTCAGGAAACAATGGGATGGTCTATCAGGATAGCAAAGAGTGCAAAGACTTTGGACACCGCTGCCAAGTCAAAATGGGATGTGTAAATCTAAGAAGGGATGGCATTTCAAATGCAGACATGCTTGAGTTGAGTCTTTAAATGAACCCATGTTAGAAACGTGCATTCGTGGAGGAGAGTGAACATCTGCAATGGGGAGGAGGGGTCTCAGGATGTCATTATTTATGTTTGCACACATCTCCCTATAGCTATACAACTCTGTGGATTTACAGTGGACTTGAAGAGTTTGTGGTTCTGTCTTGGTAAAGGAGCTCCAGAAAGATGGTTCTGGTAGAAGAGGCATCAGGGTAGATCAGAGATATGAGTTGTCTCCCAGTCAAGGGGCTGAAGGAAGCCTAGATCTCTGGAGGAAGATGACCACACTTGGAATTCCTTTCTGAGGGTGTAAAGAGCAAGGCATCCTCCTCAAGGTGAGATGGATCCACTGAAGGAGTGCAACAGAGACCCAGCTACTCAGAGAGTAGACCCTTACCCAAGAATTCTTTGGACATCCTGTTTTTGTGAATGAAGGCTGGCTGGATCTCAGCCTATTGCACAGAGATCAACCTATCTACTAAACCTGAGGCTCAGGAACTCTTGAGAAAAGGTTACCCCATCATACTACACAAGAAACAATACTTTCTATGTTTTAGCACCTCAGAGTTCAACCTTGAGAGTTCATTAGATGTTAGACTCCTACACAGCAGCATGAAAAGGAAACCTGAACAAAAACTGCTTCTCTGACCATGATTATTCCAAATAAATGTCCTTGATCAAAAGAGTTCACTTTTTGTGATGCCATTACTGCTGAGTCTTCTGGGAGAAAAATGGTTGGATTAAGAAGACAATAAATCAGTCTAGTTATCCACAAAGGTATGGCAGAAGTGTATGCTGGAGTCAATGTGTTACAATGTGTGAGAATTCACATTTGCACTTAGTGCTGGGGGAGTTTTCGTGGTTGAAGAGAAAGGTGGATCATTTTTATCTTATTTGCTCTTGACTGTAAGATAAAAGTCATATATAGCTTAGATTAATAGAATAACAATGCATTAAATATTTTTTGCTTTCAATTGCTTCCCAGTTGGGGATTTGAAGGATGCCTAGGGTTTTGGGTGAAGAAAGACCTAAACAAGAGGCCTGGAAGACTGGTTTGAAAGATATTCAGAAGGGTAGACTATGAGATATTAGGCTAATATTAGGCCTGCTCAAGTGAGGGGATGAGTTAAAGAAGAATAGCATGAGGGAGATGATTCAGCTCCCAGCTCTCCGTAGAGCCCTCTTTGTTATAGACAAGAAGGAAGACAAGGGGGAATCTTGGTGAGTTTGGATTTTCTTCAGACATTTCCGTTGGGGTTGCTGAGCCATTTGTGGTTTTCTTCATTTGAATTTCAAAGGAAAGACCATTTTGGAGATTTTAATTTAGGGACTATGAGACTACATATTATAACTGAAGTCTGGGAGAAAGAAGTAATCATGAAAGACTCAAGAGGGAGACATGGAAGAAGCCTGGAATTGAGACATGGAAACACCACTGTATAAAGGGAAAGGGAAGCTGGAGAGATACTGCAGTGGGTAATGTGCTTGCCTTGCAAGCACAAGTAACTGAGTTTCATGTGCAGAACCCATGGGGCATGGCACACATCTGTAATCCCAGCTCTGGAGAGGCAGGCACAGGTAGATATCCCAGCACTTCCTTGACAGTTTAGCTTAGTCTTGTCTACTTGATAGCTTCCAAGTCAGTAAAAGAATCTCAAAAAACAAGGTAGAAGGCATCTGAAGAATGACATCTGATTTTCATATGCACTCTCTCTCTCTCTCTCTCTCTCTCTCTCTCTCTCTCATACACACACACACACATACACACACACACACACACACACACACACACACACACACACACACAGCCTACTGGGTTGAAAGACGTGCATGTCAATTCCTAACTTTTTACACATCTACTGAGAATCCTAATTCAGGCTCTCAGGCTTATGCATTAAGAGCTCTTACCCACAGATACAATTCCCCAGTCCCTGCAACTTTAGCGGTGAGGCTATATGAACTACAAATCGCCAAAGATTTCCTGATTGGTTCTCTGTTACATTTTATTGTAAAGATTAGGGGAGAAGGTTACTTGTTATTTTGTGTATCAGAGGCTTGTTTATGAATCAGCAACCCAACCTGAATTGAAAGATCAGGCTGAACTACAGAGCAGCTACCTTGGGTACCCATGGCCTTATGTGTGGTATGCTGAAGTCCACACTACATCATTCCTATTGAACATCTTTGCCTGGGATGAAAAGTGCATTTCAATCCACATCCCCACTTATGAAACCCCATACTATGTGCTCAGGGTGAATATCAGTGACTCTTTAAAAAACAGTCACTGCTGTCGCTCTTAACCAGTTTCACTTGAACTGTTCCAAGGTCAACATCCCTCACAGGGACTGGACCTCCCAACTGGACATGGGGTTTCAAAGAATTCAACCATGGGAGACAAGCAAATGAATGAAAATAATCCTGGCTTGTTCACAAGGCAGACTACTGGGACCTACCCCAGGTCTGTTGACTCTAGATAGATCCAGGAAAGTTTGGGGGAGAGGGTACCCAAGGCTTAGCTGTTCTCAAGCCTGTGTCTAATCCATATTTTGAAACTTGCTGGTGTGTAGCCTCACTTCGAGCCTGGAGCTTCACAGCTCTGTGGACATTTGGCCTGCTTTACGTCTCATTTCCCAAATCGTTCACTCTTCTCCTCTTTCTTTGTCTTTCAGCACTGCAGAATGTTCAGACTGTGAGATTTGGTGTTGAAAAGGGTTGATACCAATTGAAATTTGTGTTATTATACTGTTTCATACACTTAATTCCTGTTGAGACTTTAAGTGCGGGCAGCTGGATCCCTATCCCAGGTGCAATGTCTTATGAAATGTTGACATATTTCCTGTCCATGAGACATGGAAGCCCAGGTGCAGTGGAGTCCACAAAATCCCCAGCTACATTTTGCTCCCCTTAGGTGGTGACCACCTCAGAAGATATGTAGACCCCAAAGCTAGCAGGGTGGGAGCAGTTGAGGGTTCTCAGACATACTCTCTAGGACTGGAGTAACTGGAAGAAAGAATGCTTTCTTCTAGATTAGACATATTCAAATTTCAAATATTGTGTCTTAGGGAAAGACAGAGGCAGTGCAGAAGCTTAATGACCCACAGAAATGCCTGCGGAAACTACAGAGGATTTACAGGAGGGCGGAAAGACTACTTCTATGCAGCTCTTCTCAGGATCTCCTCAGCCTCCAAAGTTAAAGTCTACTGGTCTGCAAGATTTCTGTCTCTCCTAATCACTTTAAACTTCATCACTTCAGTATCAGTAAAGACAAATTGGTCCTTTCTACTTTAGTGTGAAAGAGAAATTTGTTATATATTCCTAGCTGGAAGGGGGTATGTAATCTGAGTTAGGTATAAAGGACAGTCACATAGCTGACAAAAAGCTCCATGGCTAAAGATAAGGTAGAAGGCTTCATGAAAGAGTAAGTCCTAAGTGTAAAAAAAGATACACTTAAGTTCTTACTGGGACCCAAAAGATAGAAACGGAAGGGAAGACAAATAAAAAGTTATAGGAGGACTCAGAAAAGTAGGAAAAGCCCACAGAACCTCATGGCAGCTGTCTTAGCTACTTATCTGTTCCTGTGATAAAACACCATGACCAAAGCAACTTACAGAAGAAATGATTCATTTGGGCTTATGGTTCCAGAGGGTTAGAATCTAGGATGACAGAACAGAAGCCTGGCAACAGGAAGCAGGCATGGTTAGTGGGAAGCTGAGGGCACATATCTTGAACCACTAGCAAGAAACAGAGAGAAAGAGAACAAGGAAAAGGGAGAGTCTTTTAAAAAGAGCGCTTCCCCAGTGACACACTTCCTCTAGCAAGGTCACCCCTCCCAAACCTCCCAACTAGCCATTAACATGGGACTGAGTACTCAAATACAGGAGCCTTTTGGGGACATCTCTTCATCTATTTCAAACTACGACAGCAGCTCATGTGGCTTGTACTGGAAGTAGGGAATTCTGACAGGGAAAGACATATTATCTCATTAAAGGGATAATTATTCTCCCAATTTCTGTAGCATGAATTAATCTAATTGGGCAGTTCAAGCACCTGGCTAAGGGACCACCCTGAGGAGGGTTGGGAAACCCTTAGGAAGGGGGATCCACTACGAGGTAGGTTTTAATATGTGTGAATTTGAGCCTGCGGAGGGGCTTCGTAAGCTGAAATCATGTCACTGCCTTACAAAAGGCTGTGGTGGTACAAACGCCTGAGCACATAAAGCAGATTGCACTGTCCAGTGCAGAGGAGGGATGTGCGCCTTAGTGTTGTCACTGGATTAGAGATTGGAGTGAAGGAACCCTATAGCTGCTGCTTCTGTTTCTATTATTGCTTTTATTGTCAACTCTAGAGGAAACACAACCTAGTACATTGTGCTGAACTTAAATTTAGCCTTCTACTTTGAAATCAAATAATGGTCATGAATGCTGGAATTTTCTGGTCAGAAGGTTCCTGTCCATGATTCATGGTGCTAAAAGTGTGCTTTGCTATCTTAGAATTTACCTCCAGTTCTCCAGAAAAGTAGGAAGTGGCCATGATGAGATCTTATCAACAATGAATGTTTCTAAGAGCTCACTGCACTACCAGCCTCATTCCCCATTCACAAACTCTCTCCAGTGGAAGGTCTCTTTCTTTTCTCCTTTTATTGATGTAGCTATGTATGCATGGGCATATCACATTTTGTCTGTGTGCGGGGGCATGTTCACTTTGTGGACGTGTACACATAGAGGCCAGAGGTCAATTTCAGGTGTTGTTTCACAGGTACTATGCACCTTGCTTTTTGAGGCAGGGTCTCTCATAGTCTCGAAACTCACAAAGAAGGTTGACTGGCCTGTGGGCCCCAGGCAAGTATCTGTCTGTGTCTATCTAGTGCTAGGATTACAAACACTCAACGTTGCACCTGCCTTTTGTTTCATGTGGTATTTGGGGGATCTGCATCGATGTCCTTGCCTTTCCTCTACCTCTAAACCGTCTCCCCTTTCTATCTCTCTTCAAAAACAATTTCTTCTACAACCAGTTTTTCCATTCCACACCCAGGAAATGGTCAGGAAATACAACAAACCAATGATAGACATTTAGAAGTGCAAATATTCTCCTCATATAACCCATGCACATCTGTATAGGGCAACAGGCCTTACATGAAATGGAACTTTTTTTTTAACTGATGTGTTAGTTCCTCATGGCTATAACAACTAAAATCAATTCAGAAAAGAAAAGATGTTGTTGAGTCCAATCTCAGAAGCTTCAATAAACATTGGCTAGCCCTATTGTTTACATGTTTATGTACAAGCACATATGTGGGGATGTATGTACATATGAGCACAGAGCCATTTCTGCCCTGGTTCTAGAATATGTACCACCTTCTTGAATTTGTATGTGGGTTCTATGGGGTGGAATTCAGGTCCCCATGCTTGTACAAGGACCATTTTACTGACAGAGCTTCAGTACAGGTTGGCTGGCCTTGTGGTTTTGCAGTTGATGTGAGGTAGAAGTTCACAATGTCAGGAGTTTGAGAAGGAGACTGCTAATATAAAGAGATGAGAGAGGCCTAGAAATACTGTATATATTTCTAGGGCAGTACACCAGTGATCCGGTTCCTCCACATAAGCATCATATCCCAGTAATGCCATTGTCTCATAGCCCCATCAAGGAATTAATCCACTAATGAGATCTGGGCTCATAGGACACAGTCACTTTCAAAATTCCCATTAGCTGGCCTTAGTGCAAAGGTATGTTGAGTAGAAGGGATGTCCAGTATTGTAAGTGGGATTGCCAGCTGACAAATGTGGGCTTTTATCTCTTAGCTTCAGCCCTTTAAAAACAACTTCATCCCTCCCCACCTCATTTTCCTCCTTGTAAAGTGGACTTATATTATGTTAAGCATGAATATATTATACATGGTAGCAGTCCTGGAAAGCTATGCTATGTAAATATATGAGAGCCACATGTGTAGTGGTTGCTATTATTATCTGTTGTGTGCGTAATATTGATTCATGGCTGTTAGACCCAGGGGATGTTGCTCCTTACCCTCTTAGAGAAGGGTAGAGCTCCTAGAAGACATTCTGGCCTTTATCCTCCTCCCCCATTCTTTCAGGGGCAATGGCGGCCAGTGAAAATCAATCTTATTCTGCATATGGAGAAACCAGAGCTTGGTGCCTTTCCACTCCCTGTGCTGACTCATCAGCCTTGGCTCAGAGCCCCCTGCTTTAAATCACAGCGGGAATGCATGAAAGAGCCTCCCTGCAGACCCTGACATCCTTTATTTTATTTATTTTTTACAGCCATTGTGGAATCTGCATGCTGATGGAAATCCTGCAAGCAGGACACTTACTTCAAATCAACACTGGTATTTGTAGTCATGATACTACAGTCAAGGCACGACATCCTTATTAATAAGAATTCAGTGAACTAGAGAATAGATAATCGCAATTATATGTTCTCCTTTAAATCACAGTGCCATTGGTTCTGAGAGTAAGGGAGAGGTTTTGTTGTGTTTTGTTTTTGTTCGACAGTAAATTTACTTTCGCCTACACATTAAGTTCAAAGCAGAGGCTGTATTTGTGCAACTGTGTTAACTTCTCATTTAAAAAAAAATGAAATTGTTGCGGCTCTTGCTTATTCTCAGGTCCCAGTGCACTTGATTCCATTCTCAGCCAAGAGCATCATTAGGCTGGTAAGGAAGAACTATTTCACTCATAGGCTGGAGGAAGGAGAGGAGGGGAGGTCCAAGCTATCAGCTCCATGGGTTACTGCCACAGCTAATGCTCTGAGCTCTGATACCTCCTGGTGCCTTTTGTTTCCTATAGCCTTGATCAGTTCAACTCTCAGGTGAGGATGCCAGCCAGGCTCATGGGGGAGCCTTTTATACCTACAGAGGCAGTTTTTGTGAAGAGGTGCTGTGACCTGGAGCACCTCTGTGACCATGTCTGGGACCCCCTGCTCTTAAGAGCTCATTAAGAAACCATGAAGAGGGAGGCAGCCTCTCCAGTTCCCCTGATGTATTTTGAATCCTTGAGAGTCCAGCTGTAGATGAGGTGCAGGGGACTGGCAGGTTCCGGATGGATTCTTTCTGCATCATAATTCCTCAGCACATAGCTCATCAGACTCAGAAGGGATTGCCCCTGAGAGCCGTTCAGGGCTGAATAAACCCTAGCTCACAGCACAGGTGGATTCCCCATATTAGAAGTGAGGTCCTATTCTGCCCATGAGAGGGCTACTGGTGTTGGGACCATTTCATGGCACAGCTGTTCTGGAATAGACCTGTGTTTTAATCTCAGAGCTATTCCTATCTCTTCCTCTGCCCATCTGGGAATGTGTCTCTTTAAAAAGGGCACAGAACTGAACACTTTGGATTCTAGCTGGAAATGCTATTTCTACTAAATACATGTATATCCTATCTTCATTTTTATTTATGTCCTTATTTCCAAGGAATAATCAGTTTGAGACTCATCAACACAATAAAACCCAGAGAGACAGCCAGAGGCAAATTCAGTTGGGGGGTGGAGGGACATAGAAAAACCTATCATCTCCAAGCCCCTCGATTCGTATTTATTTCTTCTTGTAAGGCACAATACCAGGAAGCTAATGCAATCCCTGGAAAGGAGCTCTTCATACAGAACTACAATGCTCTGTGCCTCCAGGGGTCTTCGATCATAGATTTTCATCATCATCTGAAATGGTCCCTCTCCTCCTCTGTGTTTGGCACTCACTCTCCCAAAGAGAGGAGACAGGCTTCCCATAGGGGCCACCCAAACTCATTTTGCTCAGCAGAGACTCATCATGGGCTTCCTGATTTCTCTGGGCGAGCAGCTTGCCTCTCCTCCCCTCCAGGCGGCTAGCCAGGCTGAAGGAAAGCCTGCCAGGGTGCACAGGGAAGCTCCCACAGTGGACTGCTCCCTCCCAGGAACTGTTATCCTGTGCAGGTGTGTGTGTGTGTGTGTGTGTGTGTGTGTGTGTGTGTGTCTGCGCGCGCGCGCCTTGCCTTCTCCGGTCTGCTTTTAATCATGTTGGTATTAAAAATGGATTCCGAGGAGCATCCCCAAAAGGAGTTTGTTGTGCTCACTACTCCTCTGCTTTGAAGAGAGCCCCACCATCCTTGTATCCAGTCTCCCTAAGCAGCCAAGCAGACAGAACAGGGACGGCTGTAGTTCTAGTCTCGGGCAGACAACCAACAGCTGCACAGTTAATTATGGCGCTCTCCCTCTCTTTAAAAAAATCTCAGCTTTAGAAATGAAAGATAAGAAATTCTTTGGAGTAATTAGAGACTGCTGAGCGCTCATGGTAATAATGAGGGACTACGTTCAGACTGATTCACAGCAGGAAGAGGCAGGGAGAGTTGGTGATGCAGGTTAAAAAAAAAATAATTAAAATCAGCTTTGCTACTATCTCGGCGGAGCTGTCAGTCAGCCTCTGAGAGAAAAGAATTGCTAATGAAATATTAATATGCCGCCTTGGATTTCCCATAACCGCCTTTGTTCCCAGGTACTGTTCCCATTTGTAAGGCAAAGGGGTTAGGTGTGAAAGGGCACAGGAGCCAGCATGGTCAAGGAGGAAATGAGAACTCTCTGACATCGAAAACACTTGGCCTCAGAAAGGATGCACTGGAGCCTAACAGGAGCTGCCTGCAGCCTGGTCCCAGCTCTGAGCCTGGCTGGTCACACTGTCCCAGCTGCTGTGTGCTTGAAGGAGCAAAGCCTTTGCTTATTCCCCATCCACCCCCTCCCCATCCGCCCCTCTCTCCCCACCCCAGGTTGACAGACACTGAATGTCAGTAATCATCATGGCACAACCAGTACAAGTTTTATAATATCTATAAGTGGTTTTGAAGTCTGCAGATGCCAGACGGTTTCAAAAATCTCACGAAGGAAATTGTATCTTGCAGGTTGTCTTCAGATAAGACACAGCCCCCGAAGTCTTTTTGTTCCATTAAGTCAATCACTCAGAGCTATGATAAAAACTATATGACAGGGTTGGGAAGCCTCGGGTGTGCACGAGTATGCTTGTATGTGCCCTGTGTGAGCATATCCTGAAATCACCCCAGCATTCAAAGGTTCTTTGGAAGCTTGAAATACATTCTGTGAGAAATGGTTTAGATACCCACTGTGTGTCAGAGTGTGTCCAGAAGCTGTGATCTAAAAAAAGTGAGGACTGGTCACACAGAGCCTGCAGCAGGGAAACCCATGGGAAGCCTTTCTTAAGGGTACATCTTGGCTTTCTTGCCTAGCTTCAGTGAAAGTTGGGAGACTAAGGAAGAGATTCTGAAGAAAATACTGAGTGATTTTATCTGAGGTTGGACACAAGGCAAATAAGACATGGCAAGTGGAAATGCTAATGCTAATGCTAATAATGCAAATAATAATAATAATAATAATTTTTAAAGCCTGAGGATAGAAGCCAATGATAAAGCTTAGTCCCAGAACAGGTTCATGGAGACCTGGCTTCTAATCACTGTGAAATGAGCAGAGGCTCCCTTAGTCCTGTTGGAGTCTGTGATCTGAGCAGAAGGTAGAAAAAAAGGATCTTTTTTTTTTTTTTTAAGATATTTTCTTTATTTACATTTCAAATGATATCTCCTTTCCTGGTTTTCCCTCTGGGGGAAAAAGAAAAACCTGTTCCCTCCCTCCTCTCCCTGCTCATCAACCTACCCTCTCCCACTTCCTGGCCCTGGCATTCCCCTACACTGGGGCATAGAACCTTCACAGGAC
>NW_022196912.1:42593480-42593829 GCF_008632895.1 Mastomys coucha
ATGCTTGCCCCCCCAGCATCTGGTTAACTCTAGTGCTACCTGCCCTTGCTAAATCTGACTGGAGCCTGACCTTCCTGGGATCCTGGTTGTGTCAGAACTCCTCAGAATCAAGCTGACTCTGTGATCCTGTGATTTTGGGATCCTGGGATCCTGGGCTTGTTAAGTCACCTGGGAGTGTGGCTTTCTCTCTGAGTTGTGGGACTGGCTGCCGAGCTTGTACCCAAGGTCTGCTCAGAACACTAACCCAGACAGACAGGAAGGAACCGGAGTCACTGGGCTGAAGGAGTTCCTGTGTGCCTGGTCCCGCTGGACCCAATTACTCCCAGTGTTGGGACAGATGTTGGTTCCT
>NW_022196912.1:42594079-42597260 GCF_008632895.1 Mastomys coucha
ACCTCTGATCCTGGGTGTGTCAGAGTGCCTGGGAGTGGAGCTTCCTCTGGGTGTTGTGGGACTGGCTACAGAGCTTCATCATCCTCTGTTATACATATGCTGCTGGAACCATGAGCCCCACCATGTGCACTCTTAGGCTGGTGGTTTAATCCCTGGGAGCTCTGAGGATACTAGTTAGTTCATATTGTTGTTCTTCCTAAGGGGCTGCAAACCCTTCAGCTCCTTGGGTCCTTTCTCTAGCTCCTTCATTGGGGACTCTGTGCTCAGTCCAATGGATGTTTGTGAGCCTCTACTTCTGTATTAGTTGGGTACTATCAGAGTCTCTCAGGAGACAGTTATATGGGGCTCCAGTCAGCCAGCACTTGCTGGCATTCACAATAGTGTCTGGATTTGATGATTGAGCATGGGAAGAATTCCCAGATGGAGCAGTCTCTGGATTGTCCTTCCTTCAGTCTCTGCTCCACAGTTAGTCTCTGCAACTCCTTCCATGGGTATTTTGTTCCCCCTTCTAAGAAGAAAGGCTTTTGTACTGGTTTGAATAGGTATGACTCCCATTGACTCCAATATTTGAATGCTTAGACCACAGGGAATGATACTACTTAAGAAGGATTAGTAGGGATAGCACTGTTGGAGTAGGTGTGGCCTTGATAGAGGAAATGTGTCACTGGGGCTGGGTGTTGTGGTTTGGAGAGCCTAAGACAGACCCCTTGTCTCTCTGCCTGCTGCCTGCAGATCTGAATATGCAGCTCTCAACTTCCCCAGCACTATGTCTGCCTGCAGGACTCCATGATCCCTACTATGATGAGAATGGACTAAGCTTCTGAAACTGTAAGCCAGCCCCAATTAAATGCTTTTTGTTTGTTTGTTTGTTTGTTTAAGAGTTGCCACGAAACAATTACCAAAGTAGCCCAGCTCTTTCTGAGCTGTGGGTCAAGTCTTTGATATCACTGGACAACTGCATGGATATTGTGAGGTTAAAAAACAAACAAACAAACAAAACAAGAACCAGTATAGCTCAAAAGTGAAACAGCTGAACCATGGCATCAGGCTCCAGAAAGGACGAATAGCACTCTTTGCATGAAGAACAGTTCTCAGGGGTACACCATCTAGGAGGGTGGGGCTCAGTTCTCTGTACGTCTCTGCAGAGGTAGAAAGGCAGCCTGCTTTTGCTGAGATGGACCTGATCACTTGACTGTCACAGGCAGAAAGTTGTTGCCATGCTGCTTGAGTATCTTTCAAATAAAAACATAAATCTCTCCATCCTTTTCCGCTGCACACTTGTCAACCTACCCATGGAATAGCAGCGAAGTTCCATTTATTTTCTAATTTGTTCCATGAAAGTAAATATGAGTGGTGATCCTCCTGTTTGCTTCTAGGATGGCTGTGGGGGGTCTCATGCCTTCTATTTCAGAATCCACTTCTATAGCTAGTAAAGAAACACACCTGAGCATAACAGGAGAGAATTTCAGCGCAGCTTCTGCTCTTTGATGCTCATCTTTATTGCTTAATGTGCTGTGCAGTGTTGTTCTTTATGTTAAGAGGCTATAAAATCTATGCATGGATGCTAATGAGAAAATGAATGTAAAGGGGCTTTTTAAAAGTGGTAACTCTTAACTCCTGCTTAAAAAAAATAATTATTGCTGGTAGAACACTACAGAGTGATTTAAACCAAGCCCAGGATGTGTGCCTGCAATAAATATTTATAATGCATTTTCAGCCTTCTGAAAGTGGTACTGGCTTGCTTTCCTGTGACCTTCATGACTGGAAGCAGGTTGTATCATCATGT
Source organism: Mastomys coucha (assembly GCF_008632895.1). NCBI lineage: Eukaryota > Metazoa > Chordata > Mammalia > Rodentia > Muridae > Mastomys > Mastomys coucha. The sequence goes on from NW_022196912.1 coordinate 42,595,866, forward strand.
GAGATGAGAGCAGGAAGCCCAACTGCAGCGATAAGGAGAACAAGCTGGGGAAGGGTAGCTTTATGATACATGGCACTGAAGTGGGCAGAACAGCTTGGATAGATGGTGCTGCCTTTGTTGAAGGCAAGTGCTAATGACAAGGGAACCCATTCTCTGAAGAACTAATGGTGAATTCTGCAAGGACTCCTTATTGTAATTGCCTCCACAAACTTCTACTTGTTACTTGGTGGTGGGGGTCGAAAGAAGAAAGACGTGCTGTCTGCATCTGGGGTTGATGAGCATATCATCACATCCCGCCTCTTAGGGATGGTCCATTTGGATTTAGAGATTACCACACTCCTTATGTTATCATCCACAGACACTTGACTTTTCCAAATTTAATGCCTTAAGAATGTTTAAAGGGCCTCTTCACATGTAGACAGAAGCCATTTGAAACCTTGAGAATCTTACTGATAATAATTTATTCAGCTTTATATAGTGGCTACTGACAAGGACAAGAACAGAATTAAAAGAAGGTATACTGTATTTGAGTACCTGCTTTCTCTCACCATTTCTTGAGAGAGCATATCTTAACATGTTTAGTCATTAATCAAGCTCACATTCCATTTGGTTGAACAAGAATCACAGTAGACTCAGCCCTCAACCCTCCTGTATGCGCCCACCTGTGGTTGGGGTTACAAGTACTTGAGTGTTCCTCTCTGCCTCATATTCTTATGATGTGTGGGTGCTGAAGTGACATCTTTGGGTCTTGTCACTTATAAGCTGAGAGAGCCAATCTACTGCCACTGATTGGCTGTTGTGATGATGTAGAATTGGCAAAGCCTGTTTGGTGCGCTTATCTGGTACTTACCCACTTGTCCCGAGCTGAACGAATCCAGCAGTGAGGGCAGAGCTAGACTGTCGGGATGATATACAGACGTAGTTGTGTCTGTGTCACAAATGACACAAGGCTAGACTTAGGGTGCAGCAGAGCTCTAGAAGAGAACTCCAGAAGCAAAGACCCAGTGTGGTCAGGACACCGTCTGCTTTCAAAGCATCCCTGCCCTATGGGACTCAGCACCATATCAGACTAGGACTCTATCATACATACCAGACTTGAACTGGTCGTTCAGAATAATTTCATTCTCCTTTGACTTTATCATATCTTTATCATATCATGGCTTTCGGGAGCACAGGAAGAGAGTGACTCCTGTCATGATTAAAACTGCAATAAAAATGGCATGAAGGTCAGGGCATGACTCCATGTGGTTCTCTATGAGTTTGTCTTGGAAATCCACAGCTCTCTGTGTCTTGCCTGAGAGCCCCAAACCCATTGGCCTTCACCATAAAATATCACATATGAGCACACTGGGGCTACAGACATACAGACTCTCTCTCTCTCTCTCTCTCTCTCTC
>NW_022196912.1:42597270-42645977 GCF_008632895.1 Mastomys coucha
CTCTCTCTCTCTCTCTCTCTCTCTCTCTCTCTCTCTCTTTCTCTCTCTCTCTTTCCATCCCTCCCCCTGTCCCTGGCTCTGTCTCTCTGTCTCTCTTGCTCTCTCTGCTTGTCTCTGTCTCTCTGTCTTTGTCTCTGACTCTGTCTCTCTGTCTTTTTTTCTGTCTCTGTATTTGCCTCTCCCTCCCCCCACTTCTCTCTCTTCATTCCCCTGCCCCATCCATCCCATTCATATACTGAAGTTTTGAACCTAAGTACTATAGAATTTGACTAGTGGAATCAAACAAATAAATAAGCAACAAAACTAAAACAACAGCGCAAACAAATTCCTGATCAGAGGAATGGAATCTCTGGGCTGGGTGGAGGCATAACGGTCACTCCTTTGGCCAAGGGACCACCACTAGGAAGGCGGGTCACCTTAATCTATGACTGCAGGTAGATGCCATGTCCTTACTCGCTGTCTATGGTATGAAAATAACAGCATCTTTGCACTATGATGATGAAGTTGGGAAGTAAGTAAAGTAAGATTGTGGAGCCAATATTTTTGTTCTCCTGAGCCTAGTGTAAATCCTTTGCTGTAGCAGACATAGTATGTGACTCCACAGGGCAGGAGTATTGCCACTCTAGTGGAAGGGCTGTTAGCACCCAATAAGCTCATGTTTGCCCTTCATCACCAATGCAGGTGTGCATTTGGATTCATATCAGTTGTAGCTGTTCTCCTCATCCTGATGGGGCTACCTGTAGGCTCAAGAAACAAAGAAGCCAGAACCAGATAATAAAACAAAACAAATGGACCAGTGATAATAAAACTGATAAAGGAAGGAGAGATATGGGGCAGTCTCTGAAGGCTCACTGCTCTGAGTTTAGTCTCCATCTCTGAGACAGCTTGAAAATCTCCCCACACACATAATGCCATCACTTTCCTATGAGGGAAAGGATACTCATGCCAACTACAGGGCATCAGGGAGCCCTGGATACTGAAGAATGATTAGCTTCTCTGTTCACCTTGGAAACCATTCCCGGAAAGATGTATGTCTCTGAGGTCAGCTCGGAGGGGAAGAACTCACTCCGAAAACCTGACCCACATGGCTGAGTTTCAAGAATGCATCTTTCTTCTACTACTTCATTAGAAAGAAAACCCTATGCTTCAAGATCTACCTTGTTCTTGTTTTGAACAGCTGCAACAGAGAAATAAGAAAACTGAAGGTAGCACCTATTGTTGGTCACTCTCAGCAGGAACTTTGACTTCACTGGTGTGGAAGAGGCTGTTTTCAGAGTCGAACTTACCCCTGACTTTCCTACAACCTGAGTTTACTTGAGCCTGGCCCAATTTCTTTGAAAGTCCCCGAGCTTAGGGGCCTGTGCTGATTTCCATAGGTGGCCTACTTTAGGAAAATATTTCTCTCTCTTATGGATCCATTGTCTGCTTTGACACAGAAACTTTAAAATTTTGAAATTGCTTTATGGATAATTGAATGCAGAGTCTTGTGAGCCTTAGTGTCCTAAAAGTGAGGCTCAGTCTCTCTCTTCATCTACCTCTTTGCTCATATTAATTTTCTACTGTTGCTACTACTACTTTTGTAGCCTGGAGAAATTCAGAATTTAAATATACTAATTAAATAAGAGGCTAAAGTTCTTCCTACTCCAAGAGTCAGCCTAGACTCTGAGAGCATTTTAGAAATTGCATGCTGGCCATGTTAAAAGAGCTACCAAGAACAGTGCTAGCAGGCTCACAGCTGGGGCCCAGAGGAAGCATGGCTTCTGAAAGTCATGAAGAGCTGCCTGAGTGTAAGAGAAAGTTTATTGTCAGTAGATGTCCAGATATAGGGGTCTCAATGCCTTTGCTTCTTAATCAAGGAATTCTTGAGCACATCCTGGTATGCAGCCGAGGGACTATCACAAAGCAAGCCATTATTTGTCCCTGGATGTCCTCCTGGGAAAGAGTTTTGCCACTAATGGTGGTAGTGGAGGACAGGGAAAGGTATGCAGATGGACCAGAGAAGCTTCTCACAAAGCAGTTACTAGTCAACCTGGGCCTTTATAAAAGCTTTCAGGATCAAGAAGGCCAGTCAGTTCTCATCAGCACTGGAGCTAAGAATTTTTCAAAATACCAAGATTCTGAAGGAACAAAATCTCCAAGCTGGAATTATGCTTGGGTTAGGTGAAGAAAGATCATTCTTTTTCCACCTTGTAATACATGGGTTGTGCTGTCTCATGACATCCCAGAGAGCTGCAGATGCTCAGCAGTGGGAAGCTATGGAAGAATATCATCTATAATAAGTATACAACCACCTTGGCTTCCACCAGCATCCTGTACCCTTTCCTGTGATTTCCTGCGATTTCCTGCCTCGAGGCTGCTGCCCCATTCTCTAGCTCAAGAGTACATGGAGCTGAAAACATGGGACATTTGCAAAGATGCACAAGGGTGACCACGACCAGCATCCATCACCTCCCAAGTCCTTCCACTTTCCCTTCTACTTTCCTATTTTGACCTCTCTTCTATGTTGGGAATGAGTTGGATACTGAAATTAGTTGTGATGAAATATCACCATTTGAAAACAAAACTCTACTTCCCAAGTGCCACCATGGGCTCAGTTTAATCTTTTTGCTAAAATCCAAGCAGAAACTATGATAGAAGTTAAACAAGCAAGCTTTCTGTGTCCACACACAAGGGCTCCTAGAATACACTTAAAGAAACAGACCTTCTAGAAAGGTTTTGCACTCATTGTTCTGCTTATACCTGTTCTGTCATTTCTGGCACTGTCAGAGACAAATGAAGAAGGGGTGAGTGGAGCAATGTGGATTCTCGTTCAATGATGCTGTGCTTCAGGAAGAAAACGCATCTGAGAATTTGGAGAAAGAGGTCAATGTGTGGCTTGTGCTCTGGCCAGGTGAGCACCTAGAAGATGCGATGCACCTCACCTCACATTTCCAGTGTGTTTGCACAGATACTCTGATGGATGATGCTTATCCCAGAGCTCCTTGCAAGGAAGATACACACAGGATAAAGTGGAGACTCCGAACATGAAGAAGACGTGGCTCTGTCATCCAGGAAGAACCAAGGCCAGGTTCAGGTACAGTATCTTCTTCCCAGGAGTTCTAAACCCCACAGTTGCATCTTCTGCACCTTCTGTCCTTGTCTTTGGAAACCATGGCACATCTTATTAAAATTCTCCTGTTCTGTAAATCTGTACAACAAAAATCACAGGGCTTGCAACATTTATAAAATCTCAACCATTGGGGTGGACAAATGGCTTAGTGGTTAAGAACATTTGATGCCTTTTTTGAAGGACCACGATTCAATTCTTAGCACCTACATGGTGGCAAACAGCTCTCTGTAACTCCAGTTACAGGAAATCTGATATCTTCTTCTGTTTTTTGTGGGCACTGTATGTACATGTTGCACAGACATACAAGCAGGCAAAAGACTTGCACACATATTTTAAACATCTGTAAAGTTCCAACATTTAGTAGTCAAACAGCTGGAAACACAAGAAATGCAATTTGCCCCTCAGTTATACTAGCACATAGATGTGGAGGACACACTGTAGTACAGTCAAAGTCAGTATCAGAAGTTAGGTGATAAAGAGAGCTATGGGCAGGAAAACACATAGATGACAGACAGACAGACAGACAACAGGCTGGCTGGCTGATACGTTGGCTGAATTAAGGGTTCCTATATTGGATTTGAGCCCTGGAAGATAGCAAAACATATTTTCAAGCCCAGAAGCTTCTTGAGAGGGGAAAACATTTATTTATGAATAAAGACATCTTTCATTCATGTCCTCAGCATTTCTAGAGATCCTGCTCAACCAAATAGGGGATTGCATGCAGAGATCACAAGCTTACAGAAGAAGCAGCAATAGTGCCCTCTGAGGGGTTGCGCATCCTAGCTGCAGACCAGAGACTGCAGATGTCAGAATGTGAAGACTTACGGCGGTCTCTCAAAGAGAAAAAGCTCAGAAAAATGACAAGAATGGGAGCACAGCACACGTGGCCAGCAATTGTCAGGAACTGTGACTCTCCCAGTCATTCCCCTCCATATGTTTATAAAAATGTGCATATGCACATATACAGAACCACTTACATCCTAGCATGGGGCATGAGGTAAGACAAGGCTGTGTTGCATGGCAGCAGAGCCCCACACAAGATGCGGCAGTCCTTCTCCTAGATCCCTATCTGCAAATGCTTGCCCAGGTATGGTCAAGAGGAGGGTGTGGGGCTGTCACACACTGAGCAAGATAACAGAGGTGGAGAAGGGGAGAAGAAGGAAGTCACTAAAGTGAAAACTCAGACTGAAAGCAGCACTCATGGAGACAAGTTGTTCCATTCCATGAAAGGATTCATAAAACTAACAACAGATCCAAACTGGAGGAAAGCTGTCTTAATTAGGATTTTTATGGCTGCGATGAAACACCATGACCAACAAGCAAGATAGGGAGAAAAGGGTTGATTTGGCTCACACTTTCCTTTCTTTCTCTCCTTTTGTAATTTAATTTTTTTACTGATTCACTTTTCATCCTGTTCACTGTCCTGTCCCAGTCACCCCCTCCCACAATCCTCTCCTTCTCTGAGCAGATGGACTACCCTTGACATCCCCACCCCCCAGCATTTCAAGTGTCTTCGAGAATAGGTGCTTCTTCTGCCACTGAGGCCTGAGAAGGCAGCTCAGGTAGTAGAACATGTCCCACATACAGGCAACAGCTTTGGGGATAGCCCCCATTCCAGTTGTTCAGGACCCACATGAGGGCCAAGATGAACATCTGCTACATATGAGCTGAGAGGCCTAGTTCCAGCCTGTGTATGCTCTTTGGTTGGTGGTTTAGACTTTAAGAGCCCAAAATGGTCCAGGTTAGTTGACTCATTTGGTCTTCCTGTGGAGTTCTAATCCTCTTCAGGGCCTACAATCCTTCCTCTACTTCTTCCATAAGAGTTTCCAAGCTCCATCCACTGTTTGACTATGTGTATCTGCATCTGAGTCAGCTGCTAGGTGGAGCCTTTCAGAGGACAGCCTTGCTAGATTCTTGTCTGCAAGCAGAATAGAGCATCATTAATAGCCTGTGGGATGGTTCTCATGTTGGACCCTTTATGGGTTGGCCATTTCCACAGTCTCTGCTCCATCTTCCATGCCTGCATTTCTTGTAAACAAGATTTCTTGTAAACAGGACTCGAGTTGAAAATTTTGTTTGTGGGTTGGTGTGTCTATCACTCTGCTAGGGTTCCTGCCTGGCTCTCTTTCATGTTGCTGTTTATCATTCTTGAAGGAAGTCAGGACAGGAACTCTAACAGGGCAGGAACCTGGAGGCAGGAGCTGATGCAGGAATAATGTGGGCTGCTCAGCCTGCTTTCTTATAGAACACAGGACCACCAGCCCAGGGAAGGCACCACCCGTAATAGACCCCGTAAGAAAATGCCTTACAGCTGACTCTTATGGAGGTGTTTTCTCAGTTGAGGTTCCCTCCTTTCTGATAATTCTAGTTTGTATAAGTTCACATAAGTCTAACCAGCTCACAGTCTACAGAATGGGAAAAGATTTTCACCAGTTCCACCTCTGATAGAAGGCAAATATTCAAGAAACTAGACATCAATGAACAAAATAATATAATTTAAAAATGGGGACAGATCTAAACAAAGAATTCTCAGCAGAGCAATCTTAAATGGCCCAGATACACTAAAATATCCAACATCTTTATCCATTAGGGAATGCAAATAAAACTACTTTGAGATTCCATTTTATACCTTTTAGAATGGCTGAGATCAATAAAACAAGTGACAGCTTATGTTGGAGGGGGTGTGGAGCAAGGGTAACACCCCTCCATTGCTGGTGAGAGTATAAACTTGTACAATCACTATGGAAATCAATCTTGCAGTTTCAAGAAAAGTAAGAATTTGTTAACTTCAAAACACAGCCATACCATTCCTGTATGTATACTCAAAGGATACTCCATTCTACCCCAAGGACTCAACTATGTTCATAGCTGCTTCATTCATAAGATCCAGAAACTGGAAACAGCCTAGATATCCCTCAGCCGAGGAATAGATTAAAAAAAAAAAAGGTACATTTACATAGTAGAGTATTACTCAGCAGGTAAAAACATGTTTAAATATGACATGAAATTGAAGGCAAATGGATAAAACTAGAAAAATTCGTCGTGTGTGAGGTAACACAATCTCAGAAAGACAAACATGATAAGTAGTTACTCATAAGTGGATAATACCTGTTAAGTAAAAATAATAATAATAATAATAATCACATTTCAATTCACAGACCCAGAAAGGCTAAGGAACAAAGAGATCTCTAGTAGGGAACACATGAATCTTCCTGGGAAAGAGAAATAGACTAGATTTGTGGGTAGAATAATGGGGGTAGGGGTGGGAACTGGAATAGGAGGGATCAGGTTAGGGAGTAAGGGAAAGAGGGAGAGAGTACAAGGAGAAATGGCTGGAATTTGGGGCACTTGGGGGAAAGTGTGGAAACCTAGTGCAATGGAAATTTCCTAGAACCTAGAAAGGAGAGCCTATGGAGAACTCCTAGTAATGGAGGAGATGAAGCTTGAGACAGCCATCTTCTTTAACCAAGCTAGGCTTTCAGTGGTGAGAGTAGGACAGCAACTCAGCCATAAAACCTTCTGCCCACAACCTGTTCTGGAGGCAAGATGTGCTAGGGCAATGGTGGCACAGAGCTTGTATGAGAGGCCAACCAATGAATAGTCTAACTTGAGGCCTAAACAAGAGGGAGCCCATTTGCCTGAAAGACCAGGAATTAGAAGCTAGATGGGTTAGAGACCTAGGGTAGAACCAAACACTACTGCCTCCTACAAATTGTCAGTGAAATGATTCTTAATGATATCCTGCTATACTCATAGATTGGTGCCTCGCTCAATCAACATCAGAGGGGCTTCCTCTGGCAGCTGATGGGAGCAGATGCGGAGACCACAGGTAAACATTAGGCAGAGTTCAGGGAACCCTAAGGAAAAAAATCAGAGAGAATTATAGGAGTCAGAGAGGTCATGGATACCAGGAGACCAAGGCCCACAGAATCAACTAAGCAGGGCTCATTGGGACTCACAGAGATTGGAGCAGCAATCATGGAGACTGCATGGTCTGCACTTGGACCTCTGCATATATGTCATGGTTGTTTAGTTTGGAGTTTTTGCAGGACTCCTAACAGTGGGAGTGGGGTTGGCTTTGACTGTTTTGCCTGCTCTTGTGACCCTTTTCCTCCTAAAGGTTGTCTTGTGCAGCCTTGATGCAAGTGTTTGTGCCTGGTCTTGTTGTAGCTTGTAATACAGTGCTCTTTTCTGAAGAAAAAATGGGGGAAGAGTGGATCTGGGGGAGAGGAAGAGGAGGAAGGATTGGGTGGAATGGAAGGAGAAGGCTGTGATTGGGATGTATTATATGAAAGAAGAGTAAGTAAAAAGAACGAAGAGGTGAGGAGATTTATGGAGGAGGAATGAGAAAGAACTCCCAGAAATTGGAGTATATACAAGGGAGGAGTTGCTGCATTTTAGTTATTTGTATTGAATCATGTCTTGATTGTATTCTGAATTATTTTAGTTCTTCATTCTAGTGGCTGCCATGGCAGGGAAAGGTCTAATAAAGTGATGTAGCTTCAAATGGAAGCTGGATGCTATATTTCTAAATGAAGAAATCACGCACTCACAAAACAAACAAACAAAAACCCCAAAGCAAAAAAGACTAGTCGGCACATAAGCCAAAGGAGAGAAAGCACAACCACAAATGAGGTGGTTGCAAGTAGTGAAGGGTTCATTTTCCCCAACTGATGCAATGTTTCAAAAGGACCCAAACCGTAAGCACAGCAGACTTTTTTTCTAATAGAATTGAGTTGATTGTAAAATAGTAAGCAAACAACCAATGTAAGCAAGCAAGCAGAAAATTCCACTTAGAGGATACTTATTATCTAATTTCAAATTTCACAGTAATTAAAGCAAGGTGTGTTAACACAGAAAGAAAACACATAAGTCTGTGGAAGAGAATAGACTGCTCTGAAATAAAAGATAAAAATAAACAACAATAACAACAGTGTAGATGGTCATTTTCTGATGAATGCAGCTGGTGACTTCATGGGAAGGGAGGAAGTGAAACCAGAGGATGTGAGTAAAAAGCAAATCACCCTAGAAACAACAGAAGAAAACCTGTCTTCAGACCTGGATTGAAGGAAATTCCTCAAGGAGGTTGTAAAGTACATTAAGTGCGAAAGAAAAATTCGGTTTATTGGACATGGTGGAAATGTAAAGCTCATCATTGAAATAAAAATGGAAAGCCAAAGCCCAAAGACACTGCAACACAGAGAGCTGGCCGAGGACTACTGCCTGGAACACGCGTAGGACAACAGTCAAAGGCAGGCAATTGAAAAATGGGCAAAAACTTATCAAGTTTTCACAAAAGAAGATGGAGTGCTAATACTAAATGCATAGGTCAGGTACTTGGGGCTGAAATGTCTGCTCAATAGCAGCTAGGATCTTTTAAACGCCAAAAGGACTGAACGTTGTGGGAGAAATACCTTTATGTTCGCTTATCTGTTGTTATTTTTTTCTCCACCTTAAGACTTATCTCCCTTCTCAGATTTTACCCAAGAGCATGGAAACATGTCTCCACAAAATTTAATTGTAGAGGAATTTTCTTCTTTCCTAAATGGCAAACAATCCTATACCTGTGGTAAAGACAGTAGCTTTATAAGATTGTGAGGTTCAAAATAAACTCACTGCTAAAAGCAGTGTAGATAGACCTCAATAGCCTTATGTGAAACTTGAAACTAAAGGCAAAACAAAATGAACTATCGCAAGTTGAGAAATTATGAGTTCTTCTGAGGAGAGATTGAAACGCACATGAAGAGGCACTTGTAAAGTTAGTGACAACATGCAGAGTTTCATTAGGTTGAGAACACCATAACATGTTTCTTTATATGCTAGGATGTAAAAATGGCAGGTGCATCTAAAGAATGTGTCCAAGGTCTATAAGAATGGTCCATAAGAATGGAGCCAACTCCGGGAAGAAAGGAAGAAAGGAAGAAGTCTAAGAGATGGGCACAGGATAAGAAGTCAAACGCACCTGGCCTTAGACTTCTACAAGAACACAGAGTGAAGGAAGAGACATTTGAAAGAATGGCTGATTATTTTCCAGAAAAGTTTGATATAGATCATGGTGGTTACAAGCATCTAGTATGCTGGGAAAGAATGAGACACGTACATCTAGCAGAGTGCTACCCACTATAAGACAGTAGACACAGAGAGAAGGCAGACTGCCAAGGGAAGGATGAAGAGGAGTTTGCCCACTGAATTAAGTTACAGCTAGGAGATAGTAAATGTTGCTTTTCAATAATGAGAAAAGAATGTCAATGTAAAAACATACATGAGAAACTTACCATCTTTCAACCTGAGCGGAGTTACTAAAGTGCATAACAGGAAATGTGAGACAAACTCAATGAACTCGCCTTCTGGGAGCTTCTTGCTGGGAAGAAAGCAGGACCTTGTCTCTGTATGCCCATGTGGTGGAACATCCTAAATAAATCAATCCCTCCATCCAGTAAGATGCAGGCATGCAAGTATTCACTGGGAAAAAAATAGGAAACTATCCCTAACATTGACGCGAGCTTTTCAATAGGATTCTATAGGGTGCTCTTGGAGAAGAGACCACGGCTCATGGTGTTCGCCTGAGCTCAGGTGGTACTGTACTGACTGAATGGTTGTCACCATTTGCCACTGTTTATCATTTAAGAATACAGACTCACGCCAGGCGGTGGTGGCGCATGCCTTTAATCCCAGCACTTGGGAGGCAGAGGCAGGTGGATTTCTGAGTTTGAGGCCAGCCTGGTCTACAGAGTGAGTTCCAGGACAGCCAGGGCAGAGAAACATTGTCTCAAAAAACCACACACACAAAAAAATACGGACTCACACATTTTCATTTCACACAGGACCCTCTGAAGTATGCAGTGGTTCTGGCCTGCAGACTATTGATTCCTGAATGAGATTGAAGAGCTTCTTCTGATTGCAGTCAGGACAAAGGGAGAAGAGAGGCTTGTCCTCCCTGGGTGCTCATGCAGCTCATGGGACACACCCTGTAATCTTCATGGTGACCTTCCAAATAGAAATGGTTATTTCTATCTCCCTGATTAGAAGGCCAATTACCACAGTAAGGTAAGTGACTCTGCTTCATCCCCTGGTCTATGTTGAAGGAATAGAAACTGACCAAGCATCAGAAAGTGCAAAGATGCTTCTTCAGTGTGAGGTGTGCCTGGTGCAAAGGTAATGTAGGAGGTCCTCTTGTTCTCTTCCAGACCACTCGCCATCTCCCAGCTGATTCAGATACAGCCAAACCCTTAGGCTGTTTGGGGCCTTTAGAAAGGAAGCCCATTTGTAAGAGTGTAACAAATGAATACTATCCTTACACTGGCTAGACATGGGGGAAATAAACAGCTTACTCATGAAATTAAATATTTAATGAGAAAAATATGAAAACAGAATACTGAGAATTAAAATTCTATTAGGCTTCTCTTTGAACAACTATGAATACTTTAAGCTATATTGAGACCAAGTGAGAGAAAAACTGAAACTATGTAGGAGACAAAAAGTATTATGCATCTAGGTCAATATGGATATGGATAAATAGCAGTAAAAACTCCTTATCATTTTTATACCATTTTAAACCATTTGAAAATAAAGAAACATGTAAACATATTACTTAAAGTATGTGCATTTACATAATGCAATTTCAAAATAATTCTCTAAAATTATATAATCTACCAGGTCTCTGCTTGATAATATTGTTATAATCACTTAAATAATAGCACTACAAAGAGAGTAGAAAATAAATCAAAATTATTTTACAAGAAAGAGAAAATAAAATTCTTGCTGTGTTTCTTGATTAATTTAGGGGAATTATTTATAGCAATAAAATACTATAATTATGCTACCTACAAATAAGATAAAATTAAAGTAATTAACTTATAAATTCCCTTTTAAATAACCTTTGAGTTCTAAAAAGGGTATAAGAATTATAATCCTACTATTTTTCTATTCAGCCATTGTGTAGTCATTTAATAAAAATAAAACAAAATGGAAAACTATGGTTTTTTTTTTTAGGAATGAATAGCATTTTAATGTTGCACTGGGTTTTTAGGCCTCAGTTCTTTGGAAAGTAAGTAGAAGGGCCATCCACTTCTGTTTCTGTGTGTGCTGACGTGACTCAGTGAGGGTTTGGGGGGAAAGGGAGAAGATGAATTTCATCAAGTCAGTCAATTAGAGAACATCAGACACAGGGACACTGGCTCTGTCTTACTGGGCCAGGGAGAAGGGAAAGGTTTGGTGGCCTCTTCTGAAGAGAAGTTTGGGTGGAAAGTTAAACTCTGATGAGATCTTAAGCATCTACCACTGTGCAGCAAGATCCCCTTGTGCATATGGAGAAGATGCTGCATCACATTTGGTCAACCTGATTGGGTGAATGTGGATGTTTGGTTTCTTGTCCAGTTGGGAAACAGAATAATAGTATTATATCCTTAAGAGCTTGCAGTACTTGTCAACTTGAGGATTCTTTGTTGTTTTCCCAGTTTATGACAAATTATCTGTTGGTAATGTTGAGTATATAGATATTTTTGAAACATATATGTTTACCTTAAGTGTTGCTTTGTTTGATGTGCCTTTCCCAAAAATTAGATGAGTGAGAAAGTACGTGTTAAATAGAGTTCATGACTCATAAACATTCTTTTTCTTATGGACAGTATGCTGGCTTTCAGGTTGCCCTCCATGTGATGGATTTTTCCTGAGTGTCAATTGACAGGACCTAGAATCACTTTGTAGAAAAACCCCTGAGCATGTCTCTGAGGGACTTTCTAGATTAGGTCAATAGAAGTAAGAAGACCCCACCCTCTAAGACCATGTTGTTATAGGCAATATGATTTAGAAGATACACTCATGGCTCTCTGCCTCAGTATATGAAATGTGACCAGCCAACTCATCTACCTATAGGTTTCCTTCAGATGCTAGGGTTGGGTATTTGAACACAGTGATAAGTAAGTAACTAATATAAATGAAACTGTCAAATATGTCTGAGCCAACTTTGGTGTATACTCTAGACTTATATAATGTTTTGTGTGCAACATTGTTTACTCTGCTTTGGAAATGTCCCTCTAAATGTGATGAAAGTCTTGGCTTTGCTGCATTTCTAAGAAAATGCGCTGTTTCCTCTGTGGTGGCTGCTTTTTTATACACCCTCTCTTTTTAGCTATCTTGTAGCTTTCCTAGTCCACAAACCTTCATCTGATCTGCACTGCACTGACAAGTGCACCTTTCATTAATTTTAGCATGTGCATCTTTGCTCTTCAGGAGTATGAAATTAATATCTCACACTGCCACATCCATCAGTTTCTTTCAAGTGCCTGTGTCTTACCTTCCTGAAGGCCTCCATTTCCTGGGGGTAATTATTGCATATCTATTTCTAAGTTCCCATTGTTGGCCACATTCTCCTTTTCACATCTATAACAAAAGGTGGTTTGTGTTACCAGGCTGCATCCAGGCTCATTCTAACATTTTTAGGGTTCTAAACAAGCTTTGCCATATGATGACTTCACTTTCTAGAGAGTCTACTTCCTCTCTGCAGCTTCAGGGACGCACCTATTAACTGTGTGCAGTATTGTCACTTTCCTTTCAGAGATGCCGTGTCTTAAGTTCTGATGGACGGCCCTCTACAGACACTTGAACTTGGGTGTGTTCTTATGCATCCTGTAGAGACAAACATTTTTGAGATGCGGCTTAATTATCTCAACTTGCACTCAGAACTGAATCTTGCCTTCTAGTGTCTTTTCAAAGGTGGGTGCTAGTACTTAATAAAGAGGGTTTTCTGGCTCTGTGGCAATTTCCACTTGTGTCTGATTTCTTCTACAAGCTGACTGACCCTGAAGTTTTCTCAAAATGTTTGAATATGTATTTTTATTCGAAATTAGTAGACCTCATTTATTTTTAATGTGTCAATTCCATTTTTATTAATCATTTTAGCTACCATGGTTTTCATTGTGACATTTCATATGTGTGTGTGTGTGTGTGTGTATGCGTGCATTGTGTATGTGTGTGTATGTGTCATTAAATATGGATTTTATCCTTTCTTTACTGTGACCCTTCCCTGAAAACTCTATTTTCATTTTATTGGAAAGGTAAACAGAGAAAACAGAACTCCCATATCCTTCCTTCACACACAGCATCCCCACTGGAACCCTAAACTGAATTTCTAGCTTTTTTTCTTGTAACTGTTTACCACACGGATACATTAGTATTAGAGGAGGTGCATTGCTCCCATTAGAGACCATGTGTGATACTTTGTGTTCTGCACATTCTTCCAAGTGTACTCACATGTATCCATCCTGATAGCATCCCACAGAAGAGTTGCTCTGTCCCAACAAACTATGCAGATCTCATATTTGTCCATTCTTTATCCACATCCCCATGGTAACCACTGGCATTTTTACTTTGTCAACACTTTTGCATATCTAGACTATCTCATAGTTTGGAATCATGCCATATAAATGGCTTTCTTTAATTTGTCTTATTTCACTTGGGAAAATGTGTTTGGAGTTTTTCCATGTCTTTTTATAGCTTGATAGACTTCTTTTTAGTGCTTAATAATATTCTGCCTATTGGGATGCATAATAGTTTATCCAGTCATCTACAGAAGTAAATCTTGGTTGCTCCCAATTTTTAATAATAATGGATAGAGCTACAATAAACTTGGCATAAAAGGTTTTTATTGTTGTTGTTTTCATTTTGTTTGGGAGTTCTTTGTTTGTTTGGCATGGATGCATGCGTTCAACTTATTTGGGTATAAAGCATGTTTTCAAGAATGTCTCAAAAATGTATGCTTTCCAGAAAGTTATGTAATTTAATGGCTAGTCTGTCTTTTTTTAAAGCACGGTATCATAATTAAAATGTTTTTGGTGTGCCTATGATCAACACATTTTATAATAAGAAGTGTGAAGCCATGAGGCTTGGCTAAAGACTCCCAGTAGTGTTGGCCCCAGCTGGCTCTGAGGCTACTGAATAAGTGCTAACCTGAAGCATGCTAGCCACCAGCTGCCCCCACCAAGGTCTTGGGGACATACCTATAAATCAACTCCAGTTACCAGGATCTGGTCACAACATAATCCAGAAACTATAGTAAATAGAGTCATCATCCCCCACCTTGCATCCTGGCAGCCTGGGCAGACCCATGGCAGACTGCGGGGAGGAAGGACCAGACTGGTACTGTTTCTTCTTGGGATGAGCTTCTTGCTTCAGTCTTTCTAGGAATCATTTTGCCCAAGAAGGTCCTAATTAAGCCTCTACCTTCGCTATCAGGTGTAGTGACCCTGAGTGTGCAGAATGCAGAGGCCATACAAAAGTCCATCATAGGGTTCATCACTAAGGAGGACTGTGGAAAGTCCACACAGGACAGGATGAGATCATAGATAACAACATAAAATAAGTAATGAAGACATACTGACATAAATGGGGATATTCTTGGGGCAGGAGTTGGGATAAGAGACAGCTCTTTCTCCCTGAATCCCCACAGATTTCACAGGGAGGCAGGGTAAGTACCCCAGCAGTCACCAGGTGCCTCTGATGGGGGGCTACATTCTACAATTACTACACTGCCTGCCTGACAAGCTTTGAGCTCCAGATTCCACTACACTTTTCATTCTGATAGGCTCAGGTAGAGAAGGAACCCTGTCTCAGGTGTTCCCAGGTAATATAGAGGAGTAGGTTCTAGGGCAGGGCTATGTGGAAAATAATGATCTAGAAAGGAATCTTCATGGGAAAGGGCAGAGAGAGAAGAGAAAGAGGCAAAATCATGGCAGGGTTGGGGATTATTGAAACTAGGAAAACCACAGTGGGTATAATCTGATTAGAATGGCCATGGATGAGGCAGTAAAAGGAATAAAACCTACAACAGTACCTGGTGTTGGAAGACAGCAGTCTACTCCAAGCTATTTTGTGAGTATTAGATAAAATGTATAAAAGGCAAATGAAGTATGATTGGGAAAATATCAAGACTCATTCCTAGGAAAGGAGACATGGGATCACTGACCACCAAAGTTCTGCCAGGGACAGTGGAATGAGAACATAAGAAAGCCACAAGGGGAAGAATAAAACTTAAAATGATTCTGATATCAGCAGCATCAGTAGTGGGGAACAGAAAACAAAACAGAAAATGTCAAGAGGAGAGAAATAGGTAAGTACTTAAGTATCATATTTTAATTGTCATAAATGGACTCAACTTGCCAGAATACCTTTTTTTTTTTTTTTTTGAATTGTAAAAGAGGCCATAGCATGCTACCTAAAGAGGGAAAACCACCAAAATTTGAAGTGAAAATATATAAAATAAATATAAGGAAACATTTTCTGAAAACTGAACAAAATATGTTTAAGCTAAAATAAAATATTACATAAGAGTCTTAATAATATATAATATGTAATAGTCTATAGAGTGAAACATATTGATTTTATAACAGCAGCTAATAATCATAGATATGAATATACTTTAGAATTCTCCAATACAATTTTTGTAAGGAACTTAACAAAGCCACAGTAAGTATTTGACAGAATCAAATGCTTAGAGTATTCATTCATTTGTTACATTTTATAACTTTCATTTGCTACAGATCTCATTTTAAATATGTGACATATACAAAAAGGAAGAAAACAGTTACTTCATGGAAATGTCACTGACAAGTAATACTTGGAAAAATCTTGGCTACTGTTGACTCAAAGGACTTTCCAAAATTTTAGCTAAAGTTACTTACATACTAGATTTTAAGGATGGCCAGAGCTTTACAGCCCTTACCTGTAGACACTCACATTGATAGAATAAAGCAGAAAGCAACACTGGATCCAGTGACTGAAGCCAAACTCACTGTCACTATGATGACATCTTCCTTCTTTCAGGCTTAATGGTTGGGGAAGGGCAAATGCTGTAGCGAGGCCCAGAGAGACTCCAGGGATGTGGGTTTCAGAGGGTGTCTTGGATAGGTACACAGGGTTTAGAGTGTTCTAAAGAGAAGAGAAACTTTCCCAAGGATTTAAATAAGATAAAAGTAAGAGTCAGTTATGGGTTTGAAAACATGACAGTCTCCAAATGGAGAAGGTATTGGAAGTCTAGTACAGGAGATAGAGAGTCAGTGCTGGAAACAAAGGGAGCAATGGGACTGAGGGAGGAACAGGCAAAGGCTGGGACATCAGGAAGTGGCATCATGAAGTCTCCATGAGGCTGAGCTAACTTGACAGAGAGCACCTGACCATCCAAGAAGAGCAACCGGGAGGACTCAGGTGTGTGATTCCCTGAGGTTCTCTGGATGCTCGGTTTTGCCATCGGCCTGAGAGAGGAGGGGCTGCCCTGAGTCCAGCAGGTATGATATATGGCTCACCTCGGCTCTGGGCTTGCAGAGTGTGATGAGTGTGAAAATGCTTAAAACACCTGATTCTTCCTAAACTTCCCAAGGACATAGGAGACAGCTGATCTAGCACAGAGAGTAGAACCTAAAGCCTCCTATTTAGAGCCAAGAAGCCCTGTCCACATGCTCTTCTCCATGGTGCCCCTCCTCCCTTTCCTCACCCAATCGGTTCCTCTTGCTGGTCACATTTAGCATTCATATAGACTATATTTCATCAGACTATCACCCTGAAAGTAATTTTACCTCAGTTGAATACCTCTGAATAAAATATTTCTATTTTATTCACCGTGGGTGGTGAGGCAGGATTCTGGGTTTGCCACAACCATCCATTCAGAAACACAAATTGTCTCTGTGTTTGTCCTGTGATTTGAGTCTATAAAACCTAACATAGGCAAATCAAGAATGAGAGTCATGAGAGAACAGCAAAACCCCATCAGAGATAAAGAGGAAAACGCACTCCTGAACCCATGGAGGCTTATGGGCACAATGGAGTAAATTAGAGAGACCACTGCCATGTAAATTACACGTGAAGATAGCAGCACAGAGCCCCAGTGCTCATCAGAGTGATGAATGCATCCCAACTTAGGAGCAGTCAGAGCCACTTTGAAAGATGAAGGCTGAGGCTGGAAATAGATTCTGATGAGAAGATGTACCTCTCTCGGTAGAGAGGGAATAAGCTGATATGGAGAACTTCTTTCTAAGCTCCAGCCTCATAGTATAAAGTGCACACTCCCACAGTCCTGATGCTGGCATGAGTACAACCTGTGTCCCAGGGAAGAAGCAGACCTGCAGAGGAAGAACAGGGAGGAGGGATTGACAGACAGAAAATGTAGGTGCAAGGTAGGGGGAAAGTGGGGGGCATTATGAATGTTTCGGGTTTCCAGCTCAACTCAGGCCATTGAAAGCTCTGTACCACCCTTGTGTGTAGGACAATGGCAACATTGACAAACAGCACCCGTGCAGAGAACACGGGGCACAATCTCCACGGTTTGCCTTTGTCTTCCACGGGGAACTGGACCTAGTGTCTTTATTTCTCCTGGCGCATGGCCAAGGTGGGCACCCTCCTGAGCCCTTGGAGCTACTCACAAGACAGTGCACACCAGGAGCCACGCCCTTGCTCGCCTTTGCCACAGCAGCTGCTTCAGCAGCCGGGTCCAGCAAGGCTGCCGGCACTGTGGTTGCTTAAGATTTCATGCCTCCAGGTGCTGCATGGATTATTCATGAAGGCTGCAGAGCTGTCACCATGGGAGCCAATTGGCTGCGGTGCTTTTAGCATATTAATAACCTCCTCTGATTTAGTGCTGGGCTGGGCGGAGCTGCCACCTGCACCTATAGTAGACAGCGAGTGATGGGCTTTTCGATTTGCAGAACCCTATTTGTTATTTCTTTCCAGAGGGACCAGAAAGAATATTTACAGACGAACGAATCCAGGAAAGCTGGAAGCCAGGGAACCTCAAAGAACTCAGATCCTATGGATTCTCTCTTAGGGTTGAGATCCTTCTTCTGTCCAGGCTTCTCCCTCTTTCCACCAACAATGTGGGCCAGGAAAAGAGCTAAGAGACTTCAGATACTACATCAGAGGACCAGGTGATGGGAAGCTTTGTCCCCAAGAGAGATAGAGGCTGCTGAATCCTGCTTAGAGGCAAGGCTGGTGATCCTGAACATTTTCTAACCATTGTCCATGTGGGCCAGGGAAACAGGAAGCTGCTCTAAGGTCATGACCTTGGAACAAAGAGGATCAAATTGCAGGACCTACACAAACAAGTTGTCGGTCCAATGGGGAACTAAGTGCTCCCTAAAAGGTAGAAATTGGCATGCTTAGGCCACGAAAAGTGCCAGGACCTCAAAGATGAAGCATAGCCAGGATGTAAGACAGGGTAGATGTGTAGTGTTCAATCATACACATGTGTGTGGGGTAAAAGATAAGATGTTATTATTAATTATTATTATTATTATTATTACTATTATTGTTATTATTATTGGTATCTATCTGTACAGAGTCAACTTGTCATGCAAAGGACACTCTTTGTAGTCTAAAGGTGGCATGGTGAATGACTGATTTTTCAAAAACCATGGTCCACAGTGCTCTAGAGCAGTGTATGAAAACAGTTGCCATTTCCTTTAGCAAAGGAAGTTGAAGTCCTCAGAGTCTGAATATAAGGTTTCCAGAGAGAAAGGGGTACACAAAAGCAATTGCTGCTCTCTTCCAAGCCAGTTTGTGGCACACAAAGGGCCCCAGAGTGCTGGGTGAAAATTAGAAAGGCGATCGCACTTCCAGAAAATAAGAGGGGAAGACTTCTAGGTAGTATAAAATGACAAAGCACCCCCACTTGCTGGGGACATCTGAACAAGCCAGTATCATAGTACAAGGGCTGGCTTAGTGATGCCCTTTGATGAGGGGTAGCAGCTGGTGACAGAGGCTCTGCCAGGGTGGAAAGAGGAGCACTTCTCAAAACACTTTTGAAATTACTGGAAACTCCGAGGGAACATTTTGTAGAAAGGAGGCTGGAGCAGCGTTAGAAATGGTTAAGCCACTGTGTCATCTTTCAGCAAATGTTTGGAGACATAAGTCAGATTAAGTTGCTGCCTGCTTTGGGTCTTGTTGAAAGTTATAAAGCCTTTTGGGTACTAGGTTGTGTCACAACAGGAAACTAAGTAGCCAATAGGGTCAGAGGTTGCCTAGCAGGTGACCTTTGCATGTGAGGATGCCAGGCTATGTTCTTGGTTCGTCTTATGGCATGTATTGACCGACCTTTGGCTCTGTGAACTTTGCAAGAGAGACTTTGACATTTTGAAGGACCAGACACTGGCTCTGTACTGTTACAGATGGGTTCTGGCCCTTACTGCACAGACAGAAGTGAGGGCTTTAATTAAGGTGAGTGTTTCCAGACTACTGACATCATGCATGACCACATGGAAATGTGCATGTAGGGGAGAATCTGTTCATAAATAGATGGCTTTGACTTAGTGCTTAGACTCAATAGACCATTGAATGTTCATATCTTAGGGCCCCCAACAAATAAAAACTCTTTTCCTAAACCTTCATTTATCTTCATGAATCTTGATGAGCCTGCCCCACATCTAGAAAGAAATGACTAGGTGGAAGCCCAGGAAAAGCGAGTGGGAAGATGGATGGGGCTGAAAGGAGGGCAGTGACTTGATGATGTCATTATTGTGGTGGTACAGATCTCAGGGAACCCATCTGAAGAGCTTGGCAGCTGGCTGCTTTCTGATAGGAAGCAGTCAAATGGAAGGAGGTGGCTTCTGTTTTGTAGTCTCAACTCAGGCCAGTGGCTGTGGGTGTAAAGCTTATCATACATGGGGAACCCACAAATAGACAATTGTTCTTAAATTAAAACTTTAAAGCAGGAGTAGAAGGAAAAATGAAATGTTCAGAGTTGTAAATGAGAGGACCTACCATAGCCCTGAAGCAGGGGACCAAGCTTCTATCAGAGTCCATAGCAAGACTGCTCACAGACTTCCAACCATGCTCTGAAGCTGCATTGGGCTGGCTGATGTAAGAGCTCCACTTCAGGTAGAGGAAGCCCTTTGCCATTATTCTAATAAAGCAATTTGGAGTGGCTACAGGCACAAAGGCAATATCTATATGGTAAATATATACATACGTAATTAGATGGCTACAAAATTATATAGGATGGTGTTTAAAGACTCACAGGGTTCAAAATTGAAATGGAAGCCTGGTAAATAACCCATTATGCCCAAAGAAGTCCTGATTGCCTATTCATAGTTGAAATTTACATGAACCCATGTTCATTAAAGAATGAATAGCTGCTAATTTGCAGCATAACCAAGCAAAGTTCAGATGACAGAATTAAAGGGAAAAAAATCTTCTCAAATCAGAAACCTACCAGCTGTCCCCTATAAATTAAAAACCACTGCAGCTTCTTCCACATACAGGAGACCTATTTTTAAGTCCCACTATCTAATTAGAATACCCAGAAGAAAAAAATGTATAGATTGCAGAAATCAGAATTTAATAATAAGAAAGAAAATGAGAAGAAGAAAATCAGTCTATTTGTTAAAGGAAATTTTTAAGTGGCTTTCTTTTAAGCAACCCCCCTCCCGTCTATCTTTGTCTCAATGTGTGTGTGTGTGTGTGTGTGTGTGTGTGTGTGTGTGTGTATCTTTATCTCTTTCTTGTCTAAGCATCATGCAAGAACACAGCTATGCTTTAGGCAGATCTGAAAATTAAATGATTAACACATTTAACAGGTTGGTCTTGAACTCACCATGTAGCTGAGGCTGGCTTTCAACTCCCAAATCTCCTGCCCTCACCTCCATGCTGGGAAAGATTTTAAACTTCAGTTTTGTGTGGCCAATCCTGTGTCTAGCAGTCAGTTTTCTGCTTTTCTTATGCAGTTTTTTTTTCCTGTAATGGGAATCATAAATGTTGTTATTTTGTCTTTTAGGATTCTGACATTTAGGGTTTTATTCTTTTATGGCCATGATGTTTGGGCAGGAGGTTAAATGCCAATGATTTCAGGCTTCAGGGTTTGGGATTTTCACACTCTGCTGTTCAGGGTCATGTTTTCAGGTTGTGGCTGACAGCAGGACCACTGTCGATCTGCAGTGGCTTCTAAACATTCACAGGTGTAACTGAACCTTCTGCGTCGGATGCTTGTCCTCCATGCACTTGATGCTCACGTGCTCCATGATGCCTGTGATTTGGAAGAAATCAATCTAGAATCCAAAGGATCCTTTTATTTTTCAGCTTTAAAATGGAATCTTCCGTCATTTGACGAATTCAAACTTTCCCACCATTTTCTGGTTTTGAATTTTTCTCATCTCTCACTTGCCTATGCCTGTGTCAGCCATGTGATAGTGTTTAAGTATCTATAATCTCAGTGACAGTGATGCCATCCTGAAGGAAATGAAAGAACTGACTCTCTGAATCACAGGTAAAACAAGGACATTGTCATCAAGTGTGATCAAAGCATCCAGGGGAGTAAAATAGTCATTTGAAAATATAGAGTATTTCAGTCCAAAATTTTAATTAAATTTAATTTAATTTTAAGTGAATGTCCCCTCTATATGAATTTTCTCTTTAGAGGATTCCTACAATTATAGGTTAATAAATATTAATCCATATAAAGAATTAATAATATTTAGAAAACAATATTAATAAAATATTAATAATATTTAAAGAATTAATTATATTTAGAAAATAAAATTGGGTTCAGTAAGCTGTAAAGATATATGTAAAAAGTACTAATCCATTTTATTAGCTAAGACACTTCAGTCGCAAAGACAAAAGGGACACTTCCCCTTAGCAAGCTGATGCTAGGAGTGACTGTAGATCAGTTCATGATGAAATGTCTAGGTGTCCATGAAAAAGTCCTACCAACTACTCTCTCTCAGTTACTTTAATTGTTATTCATAAATCATTAGAATCACTATAATTCATTATTGTTCATTTTTGGCCTTAGAGTGGGACCTAGGAGAAGCCAGATATAGATGTCATGTAAGAATATTGGTTCTGACACAGAGGAAAACCACTGCAAATGGGTCTCACGCTGTAGGAAACTCGGGTGAATAGAAGAGGCCACAGTCTCCCATGATGCACTGCCAGTTTGACTTGGAAAGCAGCCAAACAAAGAACACTTTAAAATATAATCCTGTATACCACACAGGATTCATATGATGCAGTTTACATTCCCACAGAGCAGGATATTTAACCAGACATTTTGTAAAATGCATAGGCCTTTCTTAGAAAAGAAGATCTGGTTGTGTATTTTATACATGAACTACTGGAAACCTTGTTTATTTAGCGACATCTTACACAGCTGGTAGTCTCTTCAATCAGTTCAATTGATATTTTATTTCTTTTAACTTGAGATTTTATTTATTTTTTATTTTATATGTATGAACGGTGCCAAAAAGTAAGTATGTGTACCCCATGCATAAAATGACCAAGAAGGCTAGAATAAGGCACTGGATCCCCTGAGAATGGAGTTAAAGATGACTGTGAGCTGCCATGTTGGTGCTGGAAGTTGAACCTGAGTCCTCTGCTTAAAAGCAGCCAGTGCTTTTAAGCTCAGAGTCAACTTTCCAGCCTCATTAACCATTGTTGTTATGCCAGACAACTTTATTTTTGGTGCAAATCTTCAGTGGGTGAGGGAAGTGGATACTCATTTGCTTTATTAGTTAGTAAACCTTTCATTGACTGATTCAGTGTGTTGTGTTTTTATAAGGTATTTTTAAATTTTCTGGAAGTGAGACTGCTCAGATTATAACCCATTTACATTTATTTCTCTTAATATTGAAAACCCAGCATTACTGTTATAGGTACTATTAGTTAATCTGGCTAAATTTCATTATTTACAGACATCAATGTATTTTATAATCTGCAAGAGTGTATATTTACACTGGACATATAAAGCTTACTAAATTCAATAATAGTTGAGAGATCTTATGTTATAAGATATGTATGGTATATCAGATATTTTTTTTAATTTCTTGAGAGAATTTCAGGTAAAAGATGATAAACCCAAAGCACATATTAAGCCCTGCTTCTTCTAAAACACTATTAAAGGATAATAAGGACATACATGTATAGTGCAGATCTACAAAGATAAAGCTTAAGGAAGGAGACAAAATGTCAAACTTTCGGAAGTTATGGAAGTTCTAGTTTCATTTCTCTTGCTCTGACAAAACCCTCTCACTGAAAGTAACTCAGGGGAAGAAAGAGCTTATTTGGCTTCCATTTCCAAGTCACTTGCAGTCTGTCATTGGGGGAAATCAAGGCAAGAGCTCAGGCACCAACTGTAGCAGAAATAGTGGAGGAATGCTATGTGCTGCCTTGCTTGTAAGCTCATGCATACCTAACTCTCTCATTCCGCCCAGAACTAGCTAAC
The DNA here is from genome assembly GCF_008632895.1 of Mastomys coucha. Classification (NCBI taxonomy): domain Eukaryota; kingdom Metazoa; phylum Chordata; class Mammalia; order Rodentia; family Muridae; genus Mastomys; species Mastomys coucha. Next base: position 42,620,580 of record NW_022196912.1, read on the forward strand.
CACTCACAGGGGGCTCCATCCTATTAGATCAGGGAACAATCAAGATAATCCCCCACAGACAAATCTGATCTATGGAACTCTTCAACTGAGGCTTTCTGCACACATGTCTCTCGGGTATGTGGAGTTGGTAGAGTTCACCAAGACAAGAAGAAATAACATGTAACAATTAACTTAATTCTCCTACAGAATAAAAGATTGTTGTTCTTGGCAATTAATCTCACAGTAAAAATGAATCAATAAAAAGATAAAAAAGTTAATGAAGTGACTTAAAATGAGGAGGTCCTTACAAATAAAAAGAAGGGAGAAGAGATATGAAAACTCACTGCCAGTGGGCTTGGTATCTAAAGGGAATGTCTGAAAGGAGCAATGAAGACAGTGTTGGGAGCAACAGTAAGAAAATCAATGACAGAATGAATACAAGACAGTTTTCGTAACAGAAAGAACACCAGGACTTAAGGCTCCATAGTAAGCCCAACTAAATAAATGAGCTTTCCAATAAATAAGCAGATAAAAAAATAGCAGCTCACAGCCATCTTTAACTCCATTTAAGTCCAAAAATTGTCATTGAAAAATTTATATAATATATCCACAAGAGGAAATTATATTAGTTACTAAAGGAAAATAAAATATTAACATTTAAGGAGACTGTTTTTAGTTGATAGTTCAGAAACTGGAGAAGCCAGGTCTCTAGAATACAGAGATGATGGTGGTATGGACGATGATGATGATGATGATGATGATGATGATGATGATGATGATGAAGATGATGATGATGAACATGATATCATCATTATTTTTAAGACTTATAAAGGAACTTTGATAGCATATTTTAAAGTGATAATGAATAGACAGATTTTATGACAACCAAGAGCAGATTAGGGTAGCTGGAAAATGATTGAACACAAATTTGTAACGGAAATTATGTGGATGCCAACAAGTGCTTGCTGACAGGATCCTGATATAGCTGTGTCCTGAAAGGCTCTGTCAGAGCCTGACAAACACAGAGGCCAACCATTAGGCTGAGCATGGAGTCCCCAGTGTTGGAGTTAGAGAAAGGTCTGAAGGAGCTGAAGGGGTTTAGGAACAACACTATGAACCAAATAGATCACCCTGAGTTCTCAGGTACTAAACCACCAACCAAAGAGTACACATGGTGAGACTCATGGCTCCAGTCGCATTTGTAGCAGAGAATGGCCTTGTTGGACATCAATGGGAGGAGAGGCCCTTGGTGGTGTGAAGGCTCAATGCCCCAGTGTAGGGGAATGCCAAGATAGGAAAGCAGGAGTAGGTGGGTTGGTGAGCAGAGGGATGGGATAGGAGGTTTTCAGAGGGAAAACAAGGAAAGGGGAGAACATTTGAAATGTAAATAAAGAATATATCTAATAAGAAAAGAAAGAAACAAGACAATTATCTTTACTAGGGAAATGCTTTAAGAAAAAAAAAGAGAGAAAGAAAGGAAGAAAGAAGGGAAGAAGAAAAGAAAGAAAGAGAGAAGGAAAGAGCACCGTGTTACAAGTGACAGGCTCACAGAGGTCCTCATGTGGCCATTTAGCTACCAGAAGGGCTGTTTGGCCTGTCCTGAGCATGCACAAACTGAGAATTTTCCTGACACCATCATGTTGTTCCTGTACAGATGAAATGGAGAGATCTGAATATTAGCAGTATATGAAGGGAAATGAGGGCAGATGTCATAGTATTTAATTTAATTATACAGCAGAAAACACAATACCCATGGAAGCATCTCATTTAGTGATATCTACTCAGATCCCAGATCAATTACTTAAAATATCCAAAACCTGTGTTTCCTCCAAGAACACAGTGCTTTGGCCACTCATGGTGTTGATGCCTACTTGTGCATATGTGTTTTTTTTTTGGGGGGGGGGGGGGGGCTGTGTCAGCGAATATGCATGTGAGCGTAAGCCAGAGGTCAACAATAGATGTCTTCCTAAACTGCTCTCCACCTTAATCATTTAGATAATGTCTCTCATTGAACTTGAACTCACCTATTGTCTATTCTGGGTGGGCAGTCAGTATCAGGGATGCATCTGCCTCTTATCACCCCAGTGCTGGGATTATAGGCATGTGCCATGGCACCAGGCTGCTTATGTGGGAATTCAAGTGCAGTTCTGCATGCTGGCTTGGCAAACAGTGTATACACTGAGCCAGATATACTGCCTCTACTCTTAGATAATTCCATGTATTGTGTTCAATTTTTACCCATCTCTCTTTTGTTGATGCAGTTTGAACAAAGATATTATAAAGAACACATAACCTATAGTTCATGATTATTTGGGGGTAAAATTTTGTTTCTGGTTATTATTGAAGGTGGTATTATTATTACTCCTTTTTTGACATCTTACATAGTTTTATTGGACTACAAATATGAGGAAAAATTGACTAATTAAGATTTGCATAGGTTAGATTGGTCAGTAGGCATGTCTATAAGCGATTGTATGGATTATTAATCAACACTGGAAACCCTATCCCGTTGCGAGCAACACCATTCTCCAAACAGGCAATCTTGAAGTTTGTAAGAGAGGAGAAAGCTAGTTTAGAGTAGGTAGGAAGCCATGACTTAGGTTTATAATCTCTCTTTTCTTGACTGTGGATTTGACAATTTTCATTTGTGCCTTGGCTTCATAGAAATGGGCTGTAACCAGGAATTAAGAAGAAATGGTGCCAACTAAGAAGAAAAAAGAGGAGGAGTAGGAGCAGGAGGAGGAGAAGGAGGGGGAGGAAGAAAAGTAGGATTGGGAAGGGAAAGGGGTAGGAAGAGGAAGAAGGAGGAGACGAGGGAAGACAAGGATGGAGGAGGAGGAAGAAGAGGAGGAGATAGCTTTTTAAGTTTTGTTTTCTTTTGCTAGATTATTTGTCAAAATAAATAGAATATGAAGAAGAATTTATGAATGAAGTTGTTTGAAGTGAACATTTAATGTATTTTTTCCTGATTGTTACTATTTAGAATTTTGAGATGTTGGGATGAACATAAACTCTATTCTCTGTAGTGAAACAAATATAATAGTTCTATCTACTTAAAAATACTCAGTACAGATCCAGTACATTTAATAAAGCATCATTAGCAACTATCTTCTCTCCAAAGACTCATACAACCTGTCATAAAACAGACTTTGATGACCCACAGCACCTAGCCTTTACAGAGTTGTTCACATTTCCTCAATCTCTTCACCATTTGTGCTGAAACTGAACTGCATATGGATGGTAACCACAACAGAACCAGCTATGTGCAGCCTGCCTGTGCAGTTAGGAGACAGTGATGCCAACTATGGAGGCATGGAAGCATTATGTTTTACTTTATTTTTTAATTGTTTGATTCTTGCTCTTTGAGGAAAAAGGGCTATTATTGTTTTTTATTACAGCAAATAAATTTTGAAGTTCAAAATAAACATAAAATTCTGTGTTTTGGTATCCTTGACCTGAGCACTGTGTAGAAGATGAAGAGGGCAATTGCTTACACATGTCTGGAATATTGAGATGTTTTCAAGATGAAGACACTAATTTATGTTTTATCAGTCCATGTGTGAGGCTTCCAGACATTGACTGAGCTCTTCCTGACGTGTAGACAAAAATGAAAATTAAAGCTTGGGATCTTCCAAAATTAGAGGTTGTAGATGAGATGGATTGTCAAAGACAGTGAAGAAACAGTGGGCAGGAAATTAAAAGAAAATGAGGAAAAAATTGTCACAGAAGCTGAGGGCCAAATTGATTTTCAGGAGGATGTAATCAACCAAGTCAAAAGCATTAAGAGATGAGGATGGACAATGTGTTATTCAATTTCACCTGATGCTCTTGGTTCTCAGGAGGAAGTGGATGGAATGGGGGGGAGGGAACCATAGCAGAAATGATTCCAAGGATTCATTCATGGATTCTGTGCTCGGGTGGGGTGGGGAAAACCATAGCAGAAATGATTCCAAGGACCAATCATGGGATTCCGTTCTCCATTGCCCAACCTCCAGGTGCACTTGTGTTGTAGACTGACTTTTTTCTTGTATTACTCACTCTGTGCTTCTGCCTTGCTCCTGTTTGTCCCACAGTTAGCATCACACACAGAGGTATGTCTGTAGTCACAGCACTTTGAGAATTCAAGGTCAGTCTGACTATGTAGAGAAAGTTGGTCTCTAATAAATAAAACAAGGGAATAAAATTTAAAAACTATTATCATTCAGGAGTTAAATTATTTTTGTTTTTTGATACACAGGAGATGCAGAGCAGTCTTCAAAGACATGCTAAAATACTATCTGCTTTCTCAGAGTACCCTACCCACCCAAACATCGCCAAGGGATCCCAAAGTCACCTTTTAACTGCTGGGTGGAGTATTTTCCTAATATGACCAGTTGATCTCAGAACTTTCCCATTCATCTGTCCATAAGCTGCCTTTGAAGGTGTTCCTCATGCTAAACACTGTTCTAACCTTGGAAGAGCTTTGTAGCAACAGTGTAAAATATAACTTCCTTTGGGGCTCATGGTTCACAGAAAGAACAAACTATGAATGTCATGCTAAGTTATCATGGAGTCTCTTTGATATGCAGAATGATGAGAAATGAGGAAAGGCTGCTGTAGTTCAGAGGGTGACCTCCGGACACAAGGGAGACCTCACAGCAGGGGCTGTGCAGAAACTCAGTTCAAAGAACTGAGGGTTTGCCAGCAGAGAGCCAGGAGGGACACCAGCAGTTGAAACAGCTTGTGTAAAGTGTGAGAAGGGAGTGGCTTGGTGGAATGCAGCTGGAGGTGAGCTATGGAAGGAAGGCCTTTCTGCAACAGAGACAGCAACTGAGAAATCAAGACATAAGTTTTATCCCTCCATTTTTTTAAATTTACATAAGAATTAACCATGAAGAAAGGGAATAGCTCTGTGAGGTTTTCATCTGTAGCCAAATGCTCAATGCCATCAAAAAATGAAAATACGTCTCTGGAGAGGAAGGAGTCGTTGTCTCATGTCCTCAGTTCGCAGAGCTGAATATCAAAGTGGGCTTTGTGCTTCAAGGGGTGTTGGCCTCCCCAGGAGAACACCATTCCCATGAAGAATGGCCTATATCTCTCTTTAAAAGAGGAAGAGGGAGACACAAGAATTGCTTGGTGCCAAGCTCCAGTTCCCAGTCTCTTATCTGGTTGTTGTTAGATTCTCTTGGTGTCTAGTCAGGTCAAAGTCCTGCATGCAACTCCTCCAATGGACAGTGACAATTTTGGAATTTTGGTTTCTTTAATAAATACAGAAATATTATAAAAACATGTTTTCACTTTAATCCATGTTAAGAGGATATAGGACTGCTTTGGACTGTCCTCAGCAGCTGGCTATGATTTGTCTCATGATCTAGCAGAAACACGGTTTTGCCAGCTACAGATAGTTTCTCTGATTGTGTGACATTTGGAATTCTGGGAACTTTTCAGAGGGTATATAAATTCTAAGGCTCCAAGAGAAGGGGTTTGTAGTTGTTGGTCACTGGGGGAGGGGCTGCTGGTGGCAGTTTGTTAGTAGTTCTCAAAGAAGAAACAAAAGACGAAATAAGTTAGATCTCTTTCTCTCTCTCTCTCTCCCTTCTATCCTTCTTTCTCTCCTATCTAGTGTTAGGGAGTGAAACTAGGGGAATAAAGGGTGGCAAAAAAAAAAAAAAAAAGAACCAACAGAATAGCAAAGACCAGCTGCACTATTGTTCTCTGCAGGAGGAAAGCAGAGCTTACAGAAGGATGGTCCTTCAGGAGGCAGCAGCACTAAAAGCATCCTCAATAAAACTGTACAAACATAGGCAGAATGCTGGTTACTGTTTCAGTGTGAGGGTTGGGGAGAGGTGGAACAGATTTAAAGATAACTTAGGAATATAATCACGATAGAAAGTTGGTAATTTTTTAAATTAAAATTTTATTTTAGAGCTGGGAGACAGCTCCATTGGTAAAGTGCTTGTTGTTGAAGCACAGAGACTTGGGTTAAATCTCTTGAACACAGATAAAATAGCTCATGCTTGTCATCCCTGAATTGAGAAGATGAAAACAGATGGATCCCTGCAACTCACCAACTGGCTAGCCAGGTCTACTAAGAATGTTCCAGCCCAATGTGGTAACATGGCTCCTGGGAAATGACATCCAGGGTTTATCGCTGGTACAGGTATCCACATGTGCATGGGCTTAAAAATAAAACAGAATCATAATTCCTTATCATTTGAAATCAAAGCATTAATGACACTGAGCTTCCAGGAAGGGTCTAGGGGAAGGAAGAAACTCCAGTTTTTATAGAACCTGCAATTCTTCACTCACAGACACAGTTTTCTGCCTCTCTGTTTCAGGCTCTCAATCTTTCTTGAGAGTCAGTCTCTGCAATGGTCTTCTCATAAACTCATCAGCCCCTGGATCTAAAGTCTACCATTGATCTACTATTTACAGCTTTGTGTTAAGAGAGAACATATACTAAGACCCTGTTTCCAAACAAAATCACATTCTGCATTCTAGTGGACAAGATGGTGGATAGGACTGTAGTTCAAGTATTGAAATTCCATTCTTAAAGTTAGTATAGGAAAGGTTAGGTCAAATAAACAGATATCTTAATTTGACAGTGAAAAGTGAGTTTAGCCAAACTAATAAAAGTCTCTTCTTCACTCTTGGATCATTATAGCCCATGTGTGGACACATGTGTATGTGCATGCGTTTGCTTTCCAGAATCCAAGAATGTTTAGTGTTATAGTTTGTGTCATAACCTGTCACTGCAATTTACAGAGCAGATATTCACAGATATTCTCACATGTGTGAACACACAGCTACACTTTACATTGTCTTCATCACAGCCTCATGAAGTGCAGCTGCAATCACCAAGTGTGTTTTATAGGAGTCTTATCTGAGTGTGAGATGTGTGCATGGTCATTTGTCATCTTGTCTGGGAAACTCAAGAGCTATGTAGAAGAGGACATTACTAATAAGAGAGTCAAAATGTCTGAAAAAGCAATTGTACACTATGGGGAAGATGAAGATGTTTGGGGAAGCTGTTAACCTTTAGTCAGAAGGCTGCTTCATGTTTAAGAGTAAACAATGAAAAACTATTGAAACTCTGGCATCATGCAGATACTCTGGCATTGGGCAAGGTGATAGAGACTTCTTGGAACAGGGAATTTGGAGGAAGAAATTGAGCCCCTGAGGCAAGTCTATGGTTCCATGGCAATCTTTGAGGCAGTCTTGAAACCTAAGCTATATTTCCATGTTCCCTGGTGTCTGGTTCTATTTCTGTCCCATTGGGTCATATACATTTCCATTCTACAATAATAGACCTCACCTTTGTGAAGCTGTCACTCATCTCTTGCTCTTGCCTTTCTCATCAAAAGTACCTGTACCAGAGATAAACTCTGGATGTCATTTCCCAGGAGCCATGATATGACATTGGGCGGGGACACTCTTAGTAGACCAGGCTTGCCAGTCTGTTAGCCTCAGGAATCCATCGGTTTTCACCTTTCCAATTCTGATTCCTTTCAAGTTTTCTGCTGGCTTTCTAGCCTCTGAAAATGTCTAAGTCTTCCATCCCCTTTCTCTAGGAGCAATTAGCCTATCCAGGTATACCCAGGGTTACCCTAAATTTCTTGACACCCCAAACTAAGCCATCATAAGATCCTACCAATTTTTTTGATCCTTTAGGTTCCTATCTTATGCTCTTCTTTGAACATCACACATGAATATCTCAATGACTGAGTCGTGTTCTCTTTACCTCTGTTAGTATTGCACACATATATATGCACAAATATATGCACAGACACATGGAAAGACCCTGCTTAACAAATAAAATAAATCTCTTAAAAAGTGTTAGTGATAGAGTACTACTTTAAAAACAGAAATAAAGATTGGATAGTGGCCATGATTCCTGAGCTTGAAAAAGAAAATGATGGAAAGAGATCATACCAAAATATTTGTTTCTTAGACTTACTTCTCTAATTTAGATCAATGTCAATTACATAACTATACAATGAAATACACAAAAATATTTGAATTTAACCCACGCATAATTAAGATAATTTTCTACAATGCTTCTGGAGCCACAGGAGATACGGGGACAAATAGGAGATATTTCCCTATGAATGTTTCAGAGAAATGAAGATCCTAGGTGGGTGATGATTATATGGTGTCAAAAGAGAAATTTAATTTCTATTTTCTTTTAAACATTGGCAATCTTTAAGTATAAGAAAGTGTTGGGAAGTTGAAAATGTGTGCTTGCCCACAGAATGCATTTATGTGTATGACTGTGTTTGTGTATCATTCTCTGCACTCAGACCCAGAGTGTTATAAGAAGAAAATATAAATGTGTGAGTGGCCTGGGCCATTGTGAAAGGCTCCTAGGTGATCTGGGCTTTGGTGTATGCACTCAACCTGGTGTCTGCCACCTGATCTGCTCCCAATTTATTGGTGAAGGGAATCCACCTTAAAAAGCACCATTAACAAAGAAAACGATCAGCAGATGTTTCCTGTTTCTAGAACTGTTCCTGACAATTGTCTAATTCTTTCACCGTTATGTATAAACCAGAGGAAAGAGAGGTTGACAAAATAGAGTTAGCCTTTTTCCATCTTTTTTTTTCAAGGTCATTATTTATTTGTTACTCTTAAAGTCTTATTTTTGACTGGACTTAGATTTAGAAGTAGAAGCTCTCAGCGAGGACAGCCTACGTCTCTTGGCACTTAGGTTTCTTTCATTCTCTTGGCCAAAAGTTTAGCTTATTCTTCAGCCTCTTCCTTGTTTTTCCTTAGTGCATTGTTTCTTCAGAGCAATACGTCTGTGTTTGTGTTGCAGGACACATGGAGTAACAAGATGCTGAACCTTGGGTGCTTTGGTCCTGGGCTTCTTACATACCTTCTTTGTTTAAGGGCTTTCTGACAGCATATTGGTGGACATCATCTTCTTTGGAGAGCTTAAAAAGCTTTTGGATTCTACTAGCTCTTTTAGGTCCCAACCAATGAGGCACAGTAGTATCTGTGAGTCCAGAAATATCCTTCTCTCCTTTCTTTCCAATAACCAGGTTGAGAACACTTAGATTGGCATCTACAATGCACCCAAGAACAGACTTGTGCTTCTTCTCTCCAGTTCTCCTTGGTCTATAACAAGAATGCCACTTACTCAACAGCAGGGGCATTCTACCATGGGTCAAAATGCCTTGTTTAATGGGAAAGCCTTGTTTGTCATTCCCACTGCTGATCTGGACCACATAACCCTTCCACTCTTTACCAAGAGCATCAACAGCTACTTCTGTGCCCATGCACTTCTCTCAGAACATATGAAGCTTGAGTTTGTCATCTACTTCAATGAGTGTCTGACAGCCAGTGGCAGGAAAAGATATTCAGCTTCATCTTGACACAGTCAACCGCCTAGGAGGTGTCACAAAAAAAGAGAGGCTTTTTCCATCTTTAGAAAATTCAATTTCATTGCCAAGGATTTTAGGGAAAGGCCTCAAGACGTCTTAAATGTTTTTATTTTATGGATACTATTTTGAAATACTGTTTAGAAATATAATTATCTAATAATATAATTTATACCAAAACACAATTGCTAACCAGTGCTTTGTAGAAGGTATGCTATTATTTTTGAATAGTCATGTATATAAGGACTGTAACTCTGTTAAATGAGATGAGATATGAATAACAGTCACAATAAGAAAATGAGCCCCATGGGGCTCTCAGTTCCATCCCTAGCACAGGAAATATAAAGTATAAATATCTGTGATGAAGCCATGGAGACAAGAATTTGTAAGATAGAAATGAAACCAGGGCCAGCAAGATGGATCAATGGATAAATGTGCTTGCCACCAAGCCTAATGACCTCAGTTTGATTTCTAAGACCTGCATGGTGGAAGAGGGTAGACCTAACTCTTCCAAGATGTCCCCTGGTGGCCACATACATGTTAAAGTACACTCACAGATGTGTATGCATGTGCATTCATATACACATACACACACATCAAATGCATGCAATAAATAATAAACCCAAGACAGTCATAATATTTTCCTTTTCAAACCAGAAATGTTAGTTTCTCAGTTATAGATAACTGTTTATTATAAATCCATAAGTGCATCTGGAATATGAGGATATTTGTATGTTCATAAACTGTACAAATACATCACTGAGCATCACACACACAATAAAGGAAAATAAAACAAAAAGATAATGAAGTGTCCCTGAAGATTATTGCTACCAAATTGCTACTCAGAAACTCTTTAAGTTGAGAGTTTCAACTTAAAGAGTTGAAGGTGAGAAAAATACTTCCAGGGTGAGGGACAAGCTCTTCTTGCAAGGCTGCAGGATGCTTGGTACTGCTCAAGAAGGTGTGTGCAGCACCACTGAAGTGTGTGAAGTGATGGTGCCAAAGGAGAGGTTGTCTGTTTGGAAACCCAAATACAGAAGTGCAACCGAGAGGCCTGAGAAGGTGCCATGGTTTCTCCACTGTGAGTTGTGTGAATAAGGGTGCTACCTGTAAACAAGTAAGAACATAGATTGCTGATGTTGTATGCAGTTAGTAACATCAAGAGCAAACAAAGTTTTCTGATGTATAGTGTTTGGGAGAATTAAAGATTTGGATAGTATACTGGCTTACCATGGCTGGGCATATTTGAACAATTGACCTCCAGTTTGTGACACTGTTTGGTGCAGCCTTTGATTAAGGGAGTATGCCACTAGGACGGATGTTGAGTGTTCATGGGGATTGGTGTTGAAGTTACATAATCAGTCCCTGCTCTGTTTCATGCTGGTCTTAAGGATGTGGGCACTCAGCTTTCTGCTTTGGCCACCATGGCTACCTTCCCACTCTGATGGACTCTCATCCCTCTGGAACTGTAAGCCAAATAAACCCTCTCTTCCAAAAGTTGCCATGGTTCTGGTGTTTTATCACAGAAAATTAACTAATACAGTTACTCTCAGGTAACACTAATAAAAGCAAAATTGGGACCCAAATAATTAACTATCTCAAACTATCTTAGAAGTATTATAGAATGAAAAAATCTTCTCAGATTCATTTTCTAAGTCTCCAAATAAGAAATACTGAAGATTAAAAAGCACCACAGTAACAGAGTGCACACAAGTAAAACAACAGGAGTGCTGTTGACATTTTAAAACCAAGTTATTAATCAATTTAGGTAGCAAAGAGACTTGATATATTACACATAACATGTTATAACATTAAACCATTATCTTAGGTAGGGTTTTATTTCTGTGAGAGACTCCATGACAAGGAAACTCTTATGATGGAAAGCATTTAATTGGGGCTGGCTTACAGGTTCAGAGGTTCAGTCCATTATCATTAAAGAGGGTGTCTAGGCAGACATGGTGCTGGAGAAGGAACTGAGAGTTCAACACCTTGATCTGAAGGCATCCAGAAAGAGACTGGATTCCATACCACCTGGAGCTTGAGCACAGGACCTCAAAGCCTGCCTACACAGTGATGCACTTCCTCCATCAAGACCATACCAACTCCAACAAGGCCACACCTCCAAGTAGTGCCACTCCCTAAGGCCAAGTATTTAAACACATGAATCTTTGGGGGCCATTCCTATTCAAACCACCATAACCATGTATAATTTTACACCCCGAATGTCCCCTTTATAGTTGTTAGTGAGACATTGTAAACCACTTCATGCATGTGAGAATTGTAGCACATATTTTTAGATTAATAAAAAGGAATGTACAAATCACATTTGATAGCAGCGAGGACTGTATTAGCCACCTCCACAGGAAAGCTTGCAGCAAGAGCCAGCTCAATCATGCCTGGGAAGCGCCTCTCAGTGCACTTCCTTTGCATTTTCTACCATGATAACACTAGGAACAGTGATTTTCCTAGGACAGGCAGGAGGGCAAGGTTCGCAAGGGACCTGGCATGTGTCTTGTTGGCATTGAATGTTTCTCTTTAACTGCTGGAGAATGCTTGAAGGATTTCAGGAAGAGGGAGAGGGACTGGCTGCTTTGCAAAGATTAGCTGCCCTGCATCCAATTACTCAGAACTGGCTTTTCTTTGATCAGGTATGTTTGCTTTGATTTTGAGCTAACAGCTGATCATTAAAAAGTGCTCATGATGTTTTTATTGCTGCTGATGAGGCAGCTCTTGGAAAATTCAAAAACTTTGTAAGCAGAAACACTGCCTTGGAGAATGGGCTAGGGAAGGGCTTGCACATTGGAAAACAGGCTAGCTAAGGGCTTGTACATTGGCTAGGGAAGGTTTGCATTGATCAAGGCTTTCCTCAGCTTCCTGTTCTTCTTGCCACTCCCTCTGGCTGTGATCTGACCCTCAGGACAGTAGTGTAGAAATTCTAGAGTCTGAAGCTGTACTCAGTACAAAGCCAGTCTCACCAGCCAGCAGCCGCCGTATGACTGTGGCAGGCTCGGAGCCTTCGGGTCCCTAGTGTCCCCATTGTGATGTGACCACCACAGTCCTGACACAGCCATATTAGATGGGGGGGGGGGTGGTTGCATATAATGATAAACAGATAGCCTTGTGGCTTTGACCAGAGTCTATACTAATGTCTGCCCTGACTATCATTAACTGTGTTGTAACTGTTTTTAGGGTGGTGAATTCCTTGTGCTCAAACTTAAATTGAGACTTAATTTCGAAGTATGGGCTCTCCTATCATTTATGTCTCAAATATATGGGCAATGCCCATAAAAGACATTAAAAGCAGCTGCTTTTCAGCTTTCTGGTAACCTGATCAAAGATGGGAGAGGGAATAACACTAACTTCTGAGTCTCATACATGACCTTATCCTGATGCTGCAGTGTGTCATTCTTGATCATCTGCAGAGCTAGGTGTATGAGCCTTCTGTGACTGCTTCAGAGCAGGAGGTTTGGAAAGAATGGATCTACTGTATGGGGAATGAGGGTGACATGCTACTATGCTTCATACTGAGGGACTCCCATTTGTCAGCAGAAGAAGAGGGAACTAGGTGCAAATATTTGGGAAGGTTTTAACAAAGGGGAAAAGAGGAATATGTTCTACTTACCTGTAAGGAGAGAGAATTGCACAATTCCTTTCTAGTATCAAAAATAGCTCTTTTCCTTATTATCAAAATAAGTTTTTTAAGTTTTATTGCATTATGATGAGAAAAGTTACATGATTTCAATTTATCTGAATTTGGTAACATTTAAAGACATATTTTAAGGAATTAGAATTAAATCACATTCTTGTTTCCCTTTTGAACCCCAAATCCTCCCAGAGACCCTCCCTTCAATACCTACAATACCTTTTTTCATCATATTGTTTAAAATTTATAAAATATTATAGCAATAAAAATGAGTATTATAAAATTTTTTGATATAAAACAATCAATTTAACAGTCTTATGTAGATGCTTGTCTACAGCAATACTGAAAATGTTTTTCTCAATACAAATTTTAAGTAATTCTAAATTTTTTAATTGTATATTTCAAAATGAAATATCACTACTAGTATTTTCTTAAATGAACATAAATATATAAAGTCCTTTTGTTTGTTTGTTTGTCTTATATTTAGTAGAGCTTAAAATCTTGGCTCTTACTGTGGTACAAGCCCAAATAAGAACAATTTTTAAACATTGGAGTTCATTGTAATAAGACTGCACTTCCATGACCCTCACATCACCAAAGGATTTTACCTCCATCATAGCTAAGCTGAGAGTTGACAGTTCTGCTACTCCAAGGATGAATTGTAGGCACGATATTTGAATACAGAATTCCTGCTATGGTCAAAGCTATTTGACTTGAGTGAGTGACTTTATTCTCAGCCCATAGAGAACATGTTACATTCATTTAAGAAATGGTGTGTGTATTAAGATAGTCTTTCCATAAAGTAATTCACCAACTGTTTCAATGAACAATGGTTCTGCTTGGAGGGTGGCACAGACATTAGGTGAGGGTAAGAATCTGATACATTGGCTGTGATAATTTGGAAAAGCATTCATCTCAGAGAAAGAGTTACTTATAAAGTCCTCTTCTTCAAACTTGATACAAGAGTTACAAAGTAAAGCAAAGCATTCAGTCTCACTCTTTGTTGTTCTCTTACAAACCCTCTCCCAATTTAATTGTCTATGTTTCTTTGGGGTATATAAATACTTTTAAAATATGTAAGCTGTTCTGAAAACCACAGTATAGTGTAAAAACATGAAATAAACAATACTATTAATAGAGAGGCTGAGATAGGAGAAGCAAGTCCTCAAGACCATTATGATGTACACAGCAAGACACTGTCATGAACAAACAAGCTGAAAGTGTATATGGATTGTATAATATTAGACCTATTTCTCCAATTACCAAATTAGAGAGTCCATTGGATGAAAATCAACAAATTTCTAATTCCTCATAATATTGGATTTCAATGGATTAGGATACGTTAGTAATGTTAATTTTCATATTAAGATATTAAGAAAAAGTAATTGTCACTTCCTGTTGTTTTTGTTGTAAGAGGTGGAATTAGGTTTGTGTGAATTTGTTGAAAGATTACTTTCTTGCTTCTTCTAGAGTGTAGTTTTGCTCCTTATGTTGATGTTTTTCATCTATTATCCTTTGTAGGGCTGGATTTGTGGAAAGATACTGTGTAAATTTTGTTTTGTCATGGAATATCTTGTTTTCTCCATCTATGGTAATTGAGAGTTTTGCTGGGCATAGTAGCCTGGGCTGGCATTTGTGTTCTTGTAGGGTCTGTATGACATCTGCCCAGGATCTTCTAGTTTTCATAGTCTCTGGTGAGAAGTGTGGTGTAATTCTGATAGGCCTGCCTTTATGTTACTTGACTTTTTCCCTTACTGCTTTTAAAATTCTTTCTTTGTTTAGTGCATTTGGTGTTTTTATTAGTATGTGACAGGAGGAAATTCTTTGCTGGTTCAGTCTATTTGGAGTTCTGTAGGCTTCTTATATGTTCATGGGCATCTCTTTCTTTAGGTTAGGGAAGTTTTCTTCTATAATTTTGTTGAAGATATTTACTGGCCCATTACCTTGGGAGTCTTCACTCTCTTCTATGCCTATTATCCTTAGATTTGGTCTTCCTACTGTGTCCTGAATTTCCTGGATGTTTTGGGTTAGGAACGTTTTGCTTTTTGCATTTTATTTGATTGTTGTATCAATGTTTTCTATGGTGTCTTCTGCCCCTGAGATTCTCTCTTCTATCTCTTGTATTCTGTTGGTGATGCTTGCATCTATGACTCTTGATTTCTTTCCTAGGTTTTGTATCTCCAGGGTTGTCTCTCTTTCTGATTTCTTTATTGTTTCTATTTTCATTTTTAGATTCTGGATGCTTTTGCTCATTTCCTTCACCTGTTTGATTATGTTTTCCTGTAGTTCTTTAAGGGATTTTTGTGTTTCCTCTTGGTGAGGAGGACACAACGTCTGTCCCAACACTGGGAGTAACTTAGACCAGCAGGACCAGGCACACAGGAACTCCACCTGCTCAGTGGCTCTGGTTGCTTCCAGTCTGTCTGTCTTGTGCCCTGAGCAGACCTTGTGCGCAAACTCTCCAGCCAGTCCCAAAAAAGCCAGAGGAAGCTCCACTCCCAGGTGCTCTAACAAGCCCAGGGTCACAGGATCCCAGAATCACAGGATCCCAGAGACAGCTTGACACTGAAGAGTTCTCACACAACCAGGATCACAGGAAGAACAGGCTCCAGTCAGATTTAGCAAGAGCAGGTAGCACTAGAGATAACCAGATGGTGCAGGGCAAGTGTAAGAATATAAGCAACACAAACCAAGGTTACTTGCCATCATCAGAACACAATTCTCCCACCATATCAAGTCCTGGGCACATGACCACACTGGAAAAGCAAGATTCAGGTCTCATGATGATGATACAGGACTTTAAGAAAGACATAAATAGCTCCCTCAAAGAAATACAGGAGAACACAGGTAAATAGCTAGAAGCCCTTCAAGATAAAACATAAAAATCCCTTAAAGAACTCCAGGAAAACAAAATAAGTTTTAAAAGTCTTAAGCATTAAAGAAACAAACATTCCACATCTGCTTAATATTATTCCTTTGTCCATCTCTTCTACCTGCACCTCAACACATACTCAAGTGCATGCATGAGCGCAACACACACAGGACCTCAAGTGTGCACACAATTGCTAAAACACTCCTGGATTCAAGCACATAATTGTCACCAGTGTGTTAATTTTTTCCCTTAATTAAAGGCTTGAGGGTCAGCAAGATGAAAACAAATGAATGAACTTGGGAAGAGTGAACATTCATGGTAGCTTTGAATGTCAAAGGCGTGGTCTCTGCTAAATAAGCTCGGGGTCTTTATGAGGCAGAGGCAGATAAAACCCCACTTTTCCCACAAAGTGAGCGTCTTCATGTTGAAAGCTTCAAAGAGGGAATATTAGGCACTTACAAACTTCTTTGTTCTTTTCTAAGAAAATAATTATGGCACAATTTATCCTAATTCAGATTTTAAGCCTTGATTAGAGATGTGCAATCTTACCTTCAAATAAAATATATAATTTTCTGCAGTGTGTGCATTCATTCACTCACTCTTCTCTCTAAATTACAGCAAATTGCTCCAATTTCAGTTCCTAACAGTGTGCATTTAGGCCACTCAGAAGCCAGCCTGCTCCTTCACCTACATGCGTTCTACAATCACTAATAGAGAACGTCATTTCCATCAAGAGTGGTGAATTCTGCCACAGGCATTTGATCTTGGCACACGAAGGAGACACAGAAGCAGCTGCTTCAGGAGGGCTTCTGGGGAGGCAGTACTACATGACTCCAACCTGTCCGGGTCTTTGTACAGCACTTCACTGCTTTACTCAGCTTTGCAGCAAACTGCTTTTGTCCAATAATGCCGTATTTAAATCAAAATGCAAAATGCAATGCTTGTGCATCTATGAGGAGTGGGGAGCTGATATTGGCACTCAGAGAGTATCAGGTTTGAGGGCTGAAGAGGTAGATGGAGGTGCAGAATGCTGTCCAGACCCATCCAATGAGGAGTCCACCAGACAAGTGTTCCTGCCCTGTCTTCAGGACACAACAGTCTTTCATTTTTTTTTAAACAGTAGTAAAATCATGTGACATGCTCTGTTATTATTGCCCAGTCTTAGGGCTGAGACTTACTGATGAGTGGCAGAGCTAAGATTTGAACTCAGTACTCGAACAGCAAAATCCATTCTATAATCACCCAGTTCCAAAAAGGAGAGCTAAAAAGTTTGTGGTCAGGTGGTAAGCAGCCAAATAAAAGCCGGGGCTTATGGTGATCAGAAAGTGTTCCATTTTCTACTAAGCTGATTTTCTGTGCTTGGCTCAGGTTTATACTGAATGTTCTGATTCTATTCCATTCTTGCCTATATGGATAGAAGAATTCAAATGGTTTGTGATGAAGGCACTGATTGTTGTGTTTAGAGATTTAGTTCATTTGTAGGATGGTTGCCATGGAAGTACAAGACACTAGGCATATTCACTAGCACAGTGTGGGGAGAAAAGAAAACCAAAACAAACAAAAGGCAAAAACCACAAAGAGGCATGCCCCAAATCAGAAAAGAGAAGAAAAGAAAATCAAGGAAAACTTTCCTTGCATATAAGCGTATTCTTCAGTAAACTATCTCAACCACGTGGCTTTAATTAACATATTTTTTTAGCACATGTGTAGTAAGTTTACATGGCTTAAAATTATAAGAGCATAAAATCGAAGAAAAAAAGTTTTCTACTCCTTTCTCTTCTTTGGAACTCAAGATCCCTCTTCTAAGAGGGATCTACACATTCATCTTTATGTAGCCTTAAAATGAGTATGGTCAATCCCCATCTTGGGTTTTGGAACGTGAGGCCAGAGCAAAGGCCAGAAGTCCTCAAGGGAATGATTTAAACACACATATGATAAAGTCCAGTGTATAAAATTGGCATAATAAAAGGCCAATAATAACAAATAAATAAAATGTTTCAGATATAAATATTGTAAATAAGTTATTTCAAACATATGAGTTGTTAATCTCTAGAATTTCCTGTTTCACTTTTTGGAACTCAGTTGACTATAAGTAACCAAAACCACAGAGCAGGAAGCCATGGATGGGTTACTCAATATCTGAAGAAATATGCCTGTATATTCTAGGTATTAAATATGTGGCAAGTGGCCAAGGCTGTGCTGATGTCACTTAACAATGGATCCTGGAACTCTCTTTTTCTTCTACAGCATCTCAATATTCACACCTACAGATCTACCATAATCTAATGGACTGGGCCTACTGACTGTATACAATCAGGAATACTGTCTGGGCCTTTGTATTTGCCATTATGATAAATAAATTTTATTAGATACTATGCAGAAAAAAAATAAGGAGATGGATCCTACAATGAGTTTCTAAGAGCACAGTTGACAGGACACTGATAAGAATTTTTGAAACTGGTCTCTATAAGGATCATATCAGTCTGTTTGCTCTGGTCAAGTGTGATGTAGTATCTTGTCTTCAAAATCTCAGTTCACTTGTGACATAAAACTCAACCCTAGTTAGCGTCAGCAGTCAACTTGCCATTGCCTAGAGTCATCTAAGGGAGTCCCAATTGAGGAATTTGCCTGAACAGACCAGAACTTGCCTGACTTGTGGCCATGTTTGTGAGGAATCATCTCGATTAACTATTGATGTAGTGGG
Source organism: Mastomys coucha (assembly GCF_008632895.1). Classification (NCBI taxonomy): domain Eukaryota; kingdom Metazoa; phylum Chordata; class Mammalia; order Rodentia; family Muridae; genus Mastomys; species Mastomys coucha. The sequence continues at coordinate 42,639,137 of NW_022196912.1, forward strand.
TGGCACCATCCCAAATCAGGTGGTCCTAGGCTGTATAAGAAAGCTACATGAGCCTCAAGTAAACCAAAACATGACCTCCAAGCAAGAAGAATTTCTTTGTGCCTTCTGCTTTTTACATCATGCCCCAATTTCCTTCAGTCTGGGACTGTGAACTTGGAGGTATAAACCAAGTAAAGTCTTTCTGCCATGAATTGTATTTGGGCAATGTGTTTGTCAGGGTAACAGAAAAGAAACTTGGTTTGTACCAACCTAAGAGCTAGGCCTTGTGTTTTAGCAATTCAGTTTGATTGTCTTGTCTTTTAAACTCCCCATTCTTATGTTTTTTTGCTCTTATTCCTATGACTTCTCAGTGTTTTCCTCTCAGTTTGCAAGTATTATTTCAGACTAACATTATTCTTTGCCTCTTTTTACGTTTCATTGCTTTTCTTTTATTTATTTTCTTTTAACTTAGAAAGTATATTTTTAAAAAGAGGAAAGATGTATCTCAGGGAGAGAGTGATTTTGCACTCTCAGCATTTGCAAAGCACTGAGTTCAACAGCAATATTAGAAGAAGAGGAGGAGGAGGAGGAGGAGGAGGAGGAGGAGGAGGATTAATTGTTGATTTGATTTGTATGCAATCACCAGCTTCTGGAGCAGAGTAGACTATGGCTTAGTTTTAATGCTCACAGAGCCAAAACTCACTGAGATCATTTATTAATTGCAAGAAGATTGATTTCAGCATCTTTCTCATCCAGAGGCTACAGTTGAGTGTCTAGAACTCCCCTTTTGTTCCAGTCTGTTAATTGTCAAAAGTAGGAGCTATGAGCATCTCAGCTCTATTCAAGTTTAATTTAAACTTAAATTTAAAGCTAGTTCTTTTCTGTTGAATTCAGAACACTTCTTTCTTCACATGCGTTTAAGTTGTAAACTAAGCCAATAAGATTCTGATATATGTGTGTGTATCAAAGTAATTACTGCAGTGAAGCAAATTCAAATGTCTATCATGTCATGTTCTCCTCTGTACACATGTGCTTGCAGCATGTATGACTCACTCTGTAGCTTTTCACTGTTCAACAGAACACTGTGACTCAAGCACTCCGCTCGCATATAGGTCTCGAGACTCACAGAATCTTCATATCATAAGATTGTGCTTTTAAACTATGCCCCCGTTTACCCTATGTTATTGCTAGTTATCACCACTTTTTTTTGTTTGTTTTATAAATTCAGGTGTGTGTGTGTGTGTGTGTGTGTGTGTGTATGTCTGTGTATGTGTGTGTGTGTGTGTGTGGTATGAGTGTGTATCTTGGGATACATGAATATGATTGTATTCATGCCAAGCACTCATGTGCCATGACCAAAGCAGGTGCCATTCTCTATCATTCCTTTGCAGAGCAAGCACGCTGGATACTGGGGCATCTCTCTCGCCTATTATTATTATTATTATTGTTATTATTATTATTATTATTATTTTATCATTATTATTTTATTATTATTATATTATTATTATTGTTGTTATTATTATTATTATTATTATTATTATTATTATTATTATTATTATTATTATTTGTCCAAACACCAGTGAGATCATTATTTTATTTCTGTGCTTGGCTTATTTTGTTTAACTCAATGCTCTTTTGCATTTCTCCATGTGATAAAATAGTAGGCTTCCCTTCTCTATTCTCCTGAGCACTCTGAGGTGTGTACACCGACGGTTATATGCAGTGGGAACTGAATGGAACAGAGTAGCCACACACACACATGTCACACACACACATATATATGCATACATATAAGCATGTGTAGGTATAGGTATAGGTATACGTATACGTATATGTATATCCCTTGTGACACAAGATGTTCTTTCTATGCTGAAAGTCTTTTACGGATTTCTGTGTTTACATTTTATTTTTCTTACCTTGTCATGCCTTTTATTACATTCTCACCAGGTAATTTACACATCCAAAGATTTGAGAATGGAAAACAAAGCCGATCTCATGTAGATGGTCATGTGATTGTTGTGCTCATCACTGGGAGGTCTGGAGAAGGGAGAAGCACACACATACCTGATAACCCTTTTGGCCACAGGATTTCTGCTTTTTACAATAATATTCATCCAGGTTGTGTCAGGAGGGTGGACTGTAGAAGCCTTGAAGGATTAAGTTGGATAAATACCCATCCATTCTGAGACATATCTTATAAGATGGAGACCATAATTCCAGCAGCTTTATGGCAGGGATTAGAAGTTTAGTCACAGGAGTCTCTTCGGAATCCCAAGGTGTTAGGGTAAGGGAAGGGGGATTTTCTGGGTTGGTTTCCTACTTCTTTCCAGTGGTTAGTTGCTGGTTTTCTGAGAACTTGCTCTCTTCCTTTGTCCTGTCTTCCTCTTCTTCTGAGCTCTGAATCACAGTTCATGATGTACTTTTGATTTAAATGAGGTCCCATAAAACTTGGCCTCTTCTCAGCAGCTGCATACTCACTCAAATTTCCCAGGAGAACTTCCACATGTGGCTGCTCATCTGAGTCCTCTCTGAATAGCCTAAGCTGGGACTGGGGAATTGGAAGCCTATTGGAAGCTTCTTGAGAATGTGTGTGTGTGGGGAGTCTGCAGAAGTGTACGTGGGAAAGATATGAGTGGAAAGGTACTAGAAACGGGGCAGTTTATTGAGCACTTCCTATATTACAGACACCTATCCATGCAATTAGAACAAAAGATCTACTGAACTGTAAGACCTACAGGAAGCCTGTGACCTTTCCCCCGTCACCTGAATTCCATGGTTCCCCACTGTCCACTGTTTGCATTGACTGGTGCTCAGAAAACTTCAATAGGCACCGCTGAGTCAGTGGTAGACCCCAGTTCCCAAGATTCAGAAAGCCAAATGGCAAAGTGATTGAAGTCATAGAGGAGACTAGGAAGCACAGAGAGGGATGGGAATCCAGGCTAGTCCAACCAGCAAGGTCTTTATTTTTGCATCGACACCACAGAATGGTCCAGAGAGATGTATGCAGGGAGAGTGCTCACAGAGAGACACAGAGTGCTTGACCACACATTTCTCTCCCATCCCTGTCACTAGATGGAAGGCTAGAGGTGAGCTCACAGACGGGAACATGCCCAGTCTTTCTTCTCAAGTGCCAATTCGCTTGGTTGACATATGTCTTTCCCACCATGATGGAAGAGGTCTGTCTCTTCTTTTTCTTTGTTTTTGTTTTGTTTTTTGTTTGTTTGTTTGTTTTTGTTTTTCCAGACAGGGTTTCTCTGTGTAGCCCTGGCTGTCCTGGAACTCATTCTGTAGACCAGGCTGGCCTCGAACTCAGAAATCTGCCTGCCTTTGCCTCCCAAATGCTGGGATTAAAGTCATGCCCTACCACCGCCCTGCAGGAGGCCTTGTCAATAATGCTTCTCTGCCTAAAATGTTTCTCTCACTGTTTACCATGTGTTTAAACTTTTAAAATTTAACTGGGTAGATAAATATTTCCAAAATTCCAACTTCATTCACTTAATTCCTTGAGGGATACTCTGCTAGTGACAGCCTTGGCTATCGCTAAATATAGGCACACATTTAGCAAAAGCTTGCATGGAGAGAAGGAGAGCTGTGGCTACTGTTAGTTATCTAGAAATGAGTCCTTCAGAGTCAAGATATATCCTTGACTTAGGGTTACTACTGCTTTGATAAGACACCATGACCAAACAGCAAGTTTACAGGCTATCACTGAAGAAAGCCGGGACAGGAACTCACACTGGGCAGGAACCAGGAGGCAGGAGCTGATGCAGAGGCCATGGAGGAATGCTGCTTAGTGGCTTGGTTCCCATAGCTTGCTCAGCCCAAATTTTTTTGTAGAACCTAGGACCACTAGTCAGCTATGGTGCTACTCACAATAAGCTGGGCCCTCCCTCATTAATCATATAACTGAGAAAATGTCCTACCACTGTGTCTTATGTAGGCATTTTCTCAATTGAGGTGTCCTGTTTTTCAGTAACTCCAACTTGTATGAAGGTATTATAAGCTTAGCCAGCACACTCCTGTCAATGCTGCTTGAAGCTGACTCCCAGGACACTTCAGAGTAGGAAACATCATGTACAAAGCCGTGATATTGTGTCAAAGCCATTGGTGTCCAGGATGTAGAAGCCAGGCTGAGTCTCCAATGTGGTGGGTAGAGGTCAATGGCTGAATGGAATTAACTTTTCCTGTAGTCACTGTTAACATTTTCTGATTCCAAGATCAATCCTGTGAATATCACACAGTCAACTTTTGTTATAACTTTAGGCAAATATAAAATTGTAGAAAACATAATGTGAAATTATTTGAATGGAGCAGGAAACCAAGAGGGAATTTTTAGTACTCAGAACCAGTACAGAAATAGCCACACAGACAATGACTTTGCATCAGGTCCATTTTATGATATTCCTGAAATTCACATTAATTCACCTGGGTTGAGCAGGGTGTAGCGGTTCATGTCTACAATCCCATCACTTTATACCAGAATTACGGAAGGCCAAGGGCAGCTTAAGCTACACAGTGAGTTCTAGGCCAGCCAAAGCCACATAGGAAGACTGTCTCCAAACAAACACACAAATGGGAACACACTACCAAACACACAGGAAGTGGTTTTCCTCCTATAAGTTGAGTGATAATTTGAGGAATGTTACTGATATAAAAATGTATCCATTCACCTCTCCTCTGTGGTGACACTGGTGTCACTTCATAGGATAGTGCTTACAGACAATGAGTTCATCATCAAAGTGGAGGGTAGGCACTAGCCTGCTGCACTCATGCTGTTGTGAGATTTGCCATGTCTACAAGTAACCTGTCACGACAATTGGAGAACAGTCTTCTTAGGTGTACTTAGGATGGGTATGATGGTATCTAGAAGAGAGTTCCTGCTTCAGGTACATAGTCTACAACTAGATGAAGATGATCCCAGTTTGTCTTGCAAAAGCCTCATTCTAACCTTCCAGAGCTGTCCAAATCATCTGGAATCTCTGAAACCCTGACCACCTTCTCTTCTTGTGTGCAGGTATGTGGTAGTAGTGGGACTGCTAGAGAGATGGCTCAGTGGTTAGGAGGCCTTGCTGCCCTTGAAGGGCACTGGAGTTTGGTTTATAGCACCTGTGTCCTATGCCTCACAAATGTCTGTAATTCCTACTCCAACAAATTCAGATTCATACACACACACACACACACACACACAAAGAGGAGGAGGGAGAAATAGAACCAAGATGAGCATTTAAGACAGTGTCTGACACTGCAAGAGACACAAGTTTCAATTATTTTGAAATTCTCTCTGACCCCAGAAACAAATATTAAGTATCAACAGCTAGAGTTCTTGTACCTGTGGGTCATTTTCTGGTCTCTGAACAAAAGCTTTTACTTCTACACCATTGTGGACCGATGCTGAGAGATGCTCCACTTTTTACAGGAAGAAAGGAAGAGAAAAAAAAGTTCCCTGAGGCATGCCACACAATAAAATAGGTTGAAGCCACCACCACCTCCATCTCACAGTCATTTTTGAGTCATTTTGGCCTGTGTTGTTGCTGGGCTGGGGAAGAGTCTTGCCCCCTTAACTGAGAATTACCAGGACATATGGTACAACCCAGAGACCTGGGTAAGACAGAGCAGTTCACAGTTGCTGCCCCGTGCTGGCTTCTTTCCACTCGACAGCTTCGCAAGAAGCTCAAAACTCATGCTGGGGGCATATGCTTCTGGACTCTGCACTTACTGCCTGCAGCTATGAAGTCCTGCATTCTAATGGTAATGCTGCAATCTGCTCCGTGACAGCTCAGGGGGCTGGATGACATGCATGCTCCTGACAGGGACATCACTTTTATGAGACCTTGCTTTCCCTACACCTGAGAACTGATGTAATGAGAGAGAGAGAGAGAGAGAGAGAGAGAGAGAGAGAGAGAGAGAGAGAGGATTCACAGAATAAAAATAGCAGACTGCCTTTCAAAATGAAGCTCATTTTATACCCAGCAGAGCTGTGTTTAAAAAAGGCCTTTTCCTGTGGGATAAAAACTGTCTAACTTCCAGGCTAAGGGTTTCAGAAACAGCTCTTCTCTCCTCCCCAGTGATCCTGGAAGGCTCCACTCTTGGAGGCATGTGTTTGCACAAGGCCCAGGATGCATTTCATGTTTAGTTAGCTCTATGCTCAGTTCCTAGTAGTGGAAGGGAAAATGAACAGAGAAAAAGAGAACATAAATTCCGATTAAGAAATGAGGAAAATGTCAGTTTTTTGTCTGCTGTGCACAGGCTCTTTTGCTCCATTCTTGAGTCTGCATTTGCTGGATATACAATTGAATAATTGAAAAAGCACACACACACACACTCACACTTATAATCATTGGAGAACATACACAGAGAGACAAGAAGGAATGGTAAATTAGCACTTTACCCCAAGAGTAGCAGGCTATCCCTTGGGGGGTGATGGGTACAAATCAGTGATAGAGTACAGAAACAAGCAATCAGAGAGGAAGACAAAAGGTTTCCAGCCTGTGGAGGGTAGAAAAGGCAGACATATTCAGACCAATAAAGAAAGAGATGGATCAGAGTGCTTTTGGTGTAATATGAAATTCAAAAAATTTTTCATTATAAATAAATCAACCCATGGATATTAACTCTATCTGCGAAGGCTACAGAATTCATCAAGGGCCGTCTAAAATCCCACCAGTGTGTAGCTGTCTGTGAAGTCTTGTGGTCTTGAAGAAAGTCAGATCTCTCTGTTCCCTTGGTGTGTGTTGTCCTGAAAGCTCATCTCACAGAGGGAACAGAGAAAACATTATTCTGTAGTCACTAAAACAATGTAGAAGGGAGACTTGATGGAGAATGATTCTCTGGTTTAAAGATGATGACTGATGCCAAACTAAGG